>NC_052136.2:17006827-17306827 GCF_016086655.4 Lepeophtheirus salmonis | reverse complement strand
TGACAACTCGAACAATGGAGTCCTGGTTGAAGCACAACAGTGCTGCTGCCAAGAACACAGAGGGTCAGGTTAACCAGAAAATAAAAACATAGGCTCTCCAAAAATTTCATCAGTATTCAGAAGAATACAACCAAATAGAATTCATGTTCACAAGCTCTAGTCCTCACGTGGTGTAATTTTTTCTGTGGAGAGAAGTTGGCCAACAGAGGAATAAAGCTAACTCATCTCCTGCGTCATCTCAAGACAAAACATCCTTTCATGTTGGTATGGAACCAAAGTTTTTCAAAAGAAAGCTGTTGGAGTTTAGGTCATCTCAAGACACAATTCGAAAAGTCTCCACCATATCAGCCAAAGCCCTAGATACATCTTATGTCATAACTTTGCTAATTGCTAATGGAAGAAACCATTTACTATAGGTGAAGACCTGCTAATTCTAACTGCTATTCTGCTGGTTGAGACAATTCTGAACAAAAAACACGCAGGAAAAGTTCAAGACTGTACCTCTGTCAAATGACTCCGTTTGCCAGCGAGTAGAAAAGATGGGAACATATATTGTCGCTCAAGTTGTGGCAAAACTAAGCAACTCTTTTTCCCTCCAGATGGAAGAGTTTACAGATGGCAATTGAAACAAACAACTTGATGCCTATGTCCGAAACGTCGATACTGATGACAATTATGAGCACATACTTTTCTGCAAAAATCTCGATGGGAGAACAACAGGAGAGGATATTTTTAATGTTGCTAATAAATTTTTTGGGGAAACGGTCTCTGCTGGAAATCCTGCTGCATCATCTGCACGGACGCGTCTTCTTCAATGAGACCGCACGAGAGGACTCATTAAAGAGGAAAATACCGACGTGAAGTGGACTCTCTGTATGAAACACGGGGAGGCATTGGCGTCTAAGAAAATGATCCCTGAGCTATATGTCGTCTCAAATAACATCATCAAAGTGATAGACTTGACCAAGTCGAATCTACTTAATACAAACCTTTTTCACCGCCTTTGTGAAAATATGGGAGCTGAACACACACAGCTGCTGCTCCATACAGAAGTGTGCTGGCTCTCTCGATGAAAAACACTCACCCAGTTGTTGGAATAACGACCCGATGTAACCAATTATCTGACTGAGCACAAATCCTCCAACACCACCTTATTCCAGGAAATTGACTGGCTGGCAAAGTTGTACTATCTGGCAGATGTATTTAGCAAACTGAACGAACTGAATACATAAAGTTGATAATATTGTAGAGAAAAACGCGTGCAAGGAGAATGGGAGAAAATACATATGGTATCATTGTTTAAAATACTGATGTGATTATCATCTGCCTGCTTTATTATGATTTTTGAGGGTATAACGAAAGTATTTATTAGCAAAATGTTTAATGAAGATATACTACGTATAATTGACTTAGACGTTTTTTTTCCGTTACAGTAATTTTATAACGTAACACACCATGATATTGTAATTCATTATGAACCTTATTCTCAGAATAATAGCTCATGAAACAACAAAGTAGAGTATTTCGAAATATATTTGAAGTTCCAAGTTTAAAAAAGAAGCCTTTAATTAAATATAATCTACATAATAAAAAATATACCATCATACATTTATGTTAAATATACAAAATTAAACAATTGTATTCATAACTATTAACAATACATTATATATACAGAATATTGAAATAATAGATTGATCCAAATAATATTTTCTTGTTCTCACACCGGAGTCTAGTTAAATATGTCATAACTTTAGGTTAGAGCCGTGGTTTTTAATCAAAAAGATAATCACCCCTCTTCTTTATGTGGAAGTTGCTATATACAATTGTGCACAGGATAGATATATCTCTACCGATGAGATCTAACTAATTGAATTTTAAAAAAATTGAATACTTACTGTTAGATAGTACAAAATTCAGAGTTCCATTTCGAAATTAGTAAATATTTTATATTATTTTTTACTGATAACTTGATCGTCATTTGGTGTGGATGACTCAAAACATTTTTATATTAATTTCTATAAATTACATCAGTACCAACATCCTCCATTAATTTAATGATGGTTCCTCGGGAAGGGATAAGTTTACCCGTGTATTTCTCCATAAATTTTTTGAACGTAGATGATTAGCAATGGATAAGGTTATATTACATACAATAAACATCTTTGTGAGATCAGAGTTAAAGTCTGACTTGATGTATTCATCATTAACTTGATTTTCTAGATGAATATCCATGCTCTTGATATGAGATGAGGATAATGAGTGGCGTGTAATTCTAGATAGGGGACTAAAGGCATATTTATATCGACAAATCCGACAAACCATCTGTTTCTCATCCGGTAAGTATTTTCCAAATTCCTGGGCCTCCATTTTCATAAATCCAGACAGAAGGCAGAATTATTTTAGGCATTTTATTCAGTTCTTTATCGACTATCACCATCTAATATTATATTAATATTGAATAATAAAGGCGGGAATGATAACGTTCTTGATTGATAGTAGAGATGTATATTATTTAATCAATGATGCCATAAGTATTTCTTCTCTTTTCCTTGCACCCTTTTCTATTCTTACCAAAATTATCACCCTTAGGAATACATCTCTGCAGGGCAAGGACACCAGCATTTTAAACCTGTATGACAAGGTGAGAGGCTTCCTGAAAAAAGGCAGAGCTATGGAGAGGGTATGTGCGCAGGGAAATGTCACCTGTTTTCCTCATGTGGATTATTTTCTCTCTAATATGGATGTGGGCAGAGCTGCAGTCAAGTCATTTTTTTTCTAATTATACTTTGTGCTTGTTAAGGGTATTTGGTTGAAAAAATATTTTACAAGTGGTACATCACTGAAAAAAGTTGGATAATCCCTACACTAGTATATATAAGAGAAAAAGAAGATGAAATAAGTATTATGTAGTTATATCGTAGAATTGAATGGATATATTAAGTCATTTATGAATATTTTTCAATACAATTGTTTTAATTAAGATAATATATATCATTAAGTTAATATTCGTATATTTTTTTTGATAAATAAAGAAATGAACTTGTACTAGAAATTTAAGAATATTAAATGAAAATCAAATAATACCCAAGAATGTGAAAATAAAAATGATATAACTTAAAAGCACTGATCCAATTGTTCCAAATGCATATATTTATTTACAGTGTTTCTAATACAAATTTTACTCTGGAAGAATCTCAAGTTAATTTATTATTTTATATATCCGGATACATAGCCTCTTGCAGTGTTTCAAAGTTAAGGATTGCGAATACACGACTTTTTTTATTTCTGAGAAATCAATTACTCTTTTTGTTGTATTTTCTGGCTAAGATCAAGATTTCATCGAAACTTTTCAAGAAAGTGTTAATAGGGTGGTATTAAAAGTGCTTCAAATTTATTATTTTTAACTATGTTATATGCTAGTCAGCTTTTCAATATGATATTCTCAGCTACCAAAACTCAAAAAATTGTATTGTACTCGACAAATCCAAGACAATGCTTTACAAAGGTATTTGTCAATTTACAACAAAAGAGAGATTCCTATTTTCCTATTGGGTTGAAATGTAAAAAATAACATCATTTTGTTAATTATATTGCTCAAGTTAGACTTAAATATTTTAATATATCTAGTAAAAATCTCATAAATGAGGCTAATAGTAGCATACACTCGGGTAAAAAGAGGTCGAATTCTCATAGTGCAAGTTCCAAAAAAAATGACTAAGTCATCTTCTAAATCTTGAATTTTCATTTTGTTTTCTTTAGTAAAGGGTTTACAGTGACAAAAGGGTTTTATTCAAATCTTAAGATAAAAATACATTATAATATTAT
Organism: Lepeophtheirus salmonis; assembly: GCF_016086655.4. NCBI lineage: Eukaryota > Metazoa > Arthropoda > Copepoda > Siphonostomatoida > Caligidae > Lepeophtheirus > Lepeophtheirus salmonis. The sequence goes on along the minus strand of NC_052136.2, from coordinate 17,303,002 downwards.
TCATGTTCTTAGAAGATGATTAAGACTAACTAAGTTTCGAAATTGCAATTATATTAAGGTGTTCCAATATAAGTCTATAGAAGTTAAGAGGTCACTTATAATTGATTATCAGTGCTAATTTCTTAGTACTCAACAATTCACAAAATTTATTTATGCAAATAAAAGCAAAATATAATATACCGTTCAGACAAAAGTACCAATAAAAAAGGAAGCATATTCATTAAGAGTCTAAGATTGATTTCTCCTTTTTTCTAAGTGATTTCTGCCTTAAATACATCAAGGAAACTGAATCATTCTTAGCAATAAAATATTTTCTCAGAATAGGAGACGAAAAAAAGTCCACTTTGAAAGGAACATGCTTCAATAGTTTCAACAAAGGAGCTGTGAATGAGAAATGATAACTCTTTGTTCCTCACTGGGTAATTCATTCGGGAATTAATTCTTATTGTGGAAAACTCCAGTTCCAAATAACTATTTATATGTAATATCAGAATAGAATATGCTTTGTAGACCAAAATATCCAAAAAAGAGAAGCAGATTATCTTTACGAGTCTGGAATGTTCTTGCACTTGTTTATCAATGACAAAAGAGACTCAGTAGTAATAAAGAAATGAGGTGTGAGATTGAAGTGTCCTGGTTATGTAATTATCCTATATACCGTATATCACAAAGTTCAATTTATAAATGGAATTGATATAAATGTGAGTGATGTCTGCCTTATATACAATACATCAAGGGCACTGAACGACTTTTATTAATGAAATAGTTTTCTTAGAGTAGGAGACGAAGCAGAGTTGACTGTCATGAATTTCAAAGAAGGAAATATTGATGGAGTATGTGAACTCTCTCTCTGTTCCTCACTGATCTTTCTGTCGTTTTATGGAACTTGTGGCTTAAATCTATTATTTAGAAGTATACGATGATTCCGTTGAAGATATGAAGGAACTTATGTATAGGGACAATGACTATCGAGATCAGAAGTCACTATCACAAATCTTGAAATGAAGAGGCACTTACATAATTAACGATCCTTCTATTAAAGGAGACGAGATCTACCGGCCAACTGAAGCCCTTGTTCAAGGAATCTCACATAAAGAGTCGATATCCCTTTAACAGACCATGACATTGAAGAGAGTATCAGAAGGCGTGTGAATAGGATATTCCCACTAACAGGGCAGATGGATAGATGCAGATTAATATATCAGATTGTTACGTAGGAGAATCCAAATGACCATGAATGAAATGTCTTTCCACGTAGTTTCAACTCCTCACTTATCTCTCCTCCATCCTTTTTCTGTTGTATAATGGTCAATGGAATTGAAGGTCGTACCTTTTAGGGTCTATAGTTTTGTGTGTCAAAAGAAGCTGTAAGTCCCCCTTTATTTAGTCCCAGGAATAGGATCAAGAGTCTGGAGATTTGACAGCTGAAATATCAGCTGATTTAAGTAAAAAAATCTCCCAACCCTTAGTTTAAAAGAATAGAAGTCATTGCTTTAATTTTAAATAGTTATTAATTAGAATAATTTTTTTGTGTGATATATCGGGGTTTTTTTGTTTTCCAAAAGATTGATTCCAAAATGAGGCTTGGTAACGTGTTCTGAGGCGGAATAACTACAAACCGAAAGGCTTGCATGTTCTATGTTCTTCTCACTTAAAAGAGGAAGATATTTTTTATTCAATATATCGAAAACGGAGGCATTTAAGACTTGGTTCAATCCCCAGAAAATTATATTTTTAAGAAGCAAAACTAAGAAAAACACTAAATTCCATAAAGTTACATGATCAATCGCTGTTCAGTTCAGATAAAGCTTCGGTATACACCTAGAACTTTTCTCAAATTGGAGATACTTTATCTGAAAATGACACAGAATCGGGACATTGTATACTCCTTGAACACTCCTATGCCAACTCAACAGGTACTGTATTGACATTATATTATCTTATCAGTGTATGAACTGTTTATATAAATTGAATTTGTATATATATATAAGTAACTCTGAATTTATTTTTAATAGTTGAACCAGTTTCCAAAATTACGCCTACTCAAATTATTATTGAACTCAAGCCTGTGGTACGAGATTCAGTACATCTATAACCACGTGAGTACACAACACTGGTTATTTTTATTTATTTTTCCTTTTCCAAATGTCAGTTTTAAAAATGTTCCTTTTGATAAAAAATGATAAAATATAAATTAAAAGCCATATAGGTGAATGTTTAGAGGTTGCATGCAGCCTTTGACGTTGTAAATTTCAGTATTTTGGGGTTATGTTATAATACCTATATTTTGTGTGGGATAACTTGATCTAGATAATGATGATTTTTTTTGTTTTTTTATGCCCTTTCATCGTGACTAAAATAAAAGATACATTGAAGCTATTATATTTAACTTCATGTAACAAAATTTAAAGACAAATCAAAGGAATTTAATTATTGTTTAAATTAGTGATTTGTCGCGAGCTGAATTTTGCTGAAGGAGTATTTTCGAGTTTCTAAAAAATAAACGAGAAAGGAATTACGAGCTACACTCGTTACTCGCTTGAATACTCGTTATTCCCCTGAATACCCGCTCTAATACTTTTTGCTCACTACAAAATTCGTCACTCAAAAAAAAATCATATTTTTTTAAGAATTATTCAAACAATGGATAACAATTTAAAATTATTGTTCGGAGTCATATTTGCATTCTTCCTTTTTTTTTTTTTTTGCTGGATAGAGTATGGGTAGATGGAGAAGTAAGATTTCTTGAATTTGAATTAAAACTTGGTATAACTGTTATAAGATATGCAAGGTTGACAATTCCCCAATCTTGTGGTTCAACTAGAGATTCGAAAAGATAAACAGGGTAGTTAGAGTTACATAGGTCATCAACTTCACCATTACTTTCCTCATCATTAAAATTCTTAATGGCCAATTAATTATTATTGTTTTACGAATAAATATTAAAATTTTAAATAATAAATTCATTGCAAGTTTCAAAAAAATAATAATAATAGTTACAAAGCTTATTTACACTAATACTGAAATGCTGCAAGAGGAAAGGGGATTATGTTTAAGCTTAAATTTCAAAGGATACATCGAACGAATTTGTTGCTAGCAGAGTGAAAATCAGATTTTAAAATTCGAATTTATGTTTAATAGCAGCCCCTCACTAATTCACTATTCTACTCATTCTAATATTAATCAATAACTATTATAGTTTAGTTATTTTAGTGAGAAATTATGTGAGATGATAGGATAAATTTCATGGGAGTCTTCCAAGAGAATGGTCTACTTTAACAAGTCTGCAACATGTCCTTCAAGGTAGCAGATGAGCTTTTTGACCAAATCAAGAGATATTTCTAATTTTAAAGAGGAACTTAGAACACTACTAGCCAACTGACTCCTATAAATACTGTACGGCTTTGCTTCCCTCTGTAACATTATCATCTCCATGTTGTGGTGGAGAAGTTTCCTTAGTAAAATTCAAAAGGAGGTCCTTGAGGAAGATTAATTGAGTTTTTTTTTTTTTCTCTGATGAGGCTTCAAACTCCATGGCTGCATTTTTAAATCCTTCATGCAATAATTTGTTAGGGTATCTCCGAAGGTCGAGAAATTGACGGAAACTTGTGATGTTAAATTAGAAATTCGATCAGCTCAATTCTGATCTGCAAAGGGAATACTTGTTTTTAATACAGAAAAGAGGGCAAATGGACCCCGGCCTATAGTTGACATATATTTATGGAACCTTCAAGAGGAGGCTACAGAAGAGGTCGTTATTGAATTCGGAATTTATTAAGTTTTAAGAGTTAGCCTTAGATGAAGGATATGTTTTCCATAATAAATTAAAAGAAATAAAGTATATAAATTATGCTTGAATTTGTGTTCCTTCTTTTTAACTTGTTTGCCATGTATTATTTACTTTTTATTTTAGATACATTTAAGGGGGAAATACTTACTTCACACATATATAGCCATCGGAAAAGATATTCTCATGAAGAATCCGCTTACTTTGTAAATGATGTAAAACTAATTAGTCTCCAATGATAATATAAAATAATTGAAACAATATATGGACAATTGACAATTTTAATTGATCTCTTAAGTGTTTTGCTATTAATGGGGTGTTCCTTCAGTTTTTATTAACTTAGATATCTCCTCCATGACTATTTACTGTATCTATTAGTAATTTAAATTTATATCCAAGTATTATACGGTTACATCATGTATCGAAAGATCCTTGTATAAGAGCACATTTAAGGTCAATTTTTCCTGAAAAAATTATTTATAAATAGCCCGTAAGAGGATCTTCGTATACACCATTTGTCAAATCCCATCATAAAACTTAGTAACGAAAACCAAGATCCAGAAGATATATTGACAGGCAATGGGAGCGAGTAGATCACTTCTAAAAAAGTCAAACTTCCATTGTCTCTTTGGAAAAAAAAATTCTGGAAGTATCCAACAACTATCCAACTAGAGTCGATTTCATCAATAGACTAAGACTAGTTGTTTTTGGCTAAGCCCACCAACTTCATATTGGGTCAACATAATTTTGAATATAAGTGGTAAATGTATAACAATCTTGGTTGTTGATTGCAGAAATGGATTATGAAAAATATGAGGATGCTTCACTTTTACCTTCCGAGTAGGCTTTAAATCCGGATATGGAATTTGATGCATAGTCAAACTCTTCCTCCTCAGTCTATGACTGTCGACTTCAAGGATAAAGTTATATCACTAAATACTTGGGCAAAAAGTTTTCTTCGAAATATCCTGAAATCTGTTTCAAAAGTAGGGATGATCCTTTTTGTGATTCAGATATAGCACTGTGGATATCATCATTATCCAAAGGAGGACATATAAAAACAACGAATTCCTTTCTTACTCAGATAAAAAAAATTGATACAATGTTTGAAACATACCATGGACAGGAAATATCGAGCCAACCTAATGTTATTGAGACTTTAATATCAATTCTTCAAAGTTCAACTCCAGATTTTCCCCCAGATGTTTTTAGAAAATGCGTTCGTCTAAAAACATTTATAAGAATTAAGGCCCTGAATATAAGTATAAATTATCAAAAATTAATAAAATTGGAGAAAATGAGAAGTCGCTATTTAATTTTTGTCTGTCAAGAAACTGCTAAATCGAAATTTGCAAAGAAAATTGCAAAAAACTGTTGTGGTCTAATTTAGCAACAAAAAAAAAGATTAGAATATAACATTTATTTGCTTTGTAAAGAGAAACACAAATCTACTTAGACTTTTTTCTCACTTGCAAACCCCAGAAATTTATGGACAGTAATGTCGTTGAAAAAATAAATCTAAATAATTGGTTCCTTTTAGCAAAAATAATGTTATAAAATGTTCCAAAAATTAAAACTACTATTTTGTGCAGTTAGGTTCTACAATTTTATGTACAAAATGCCTCGTTTTAGGGCATTTCTTCTTAAAAAAATAAAATTGACGTTTGATGAGAAAAAAAAAAGAAAAATTATTTAGAAAATGACAAATATTTAAATTAAACATAAATTTGTATGTATCAAATTTATATTCAAACGAATCTCAAAACAAATTTCTACAAACTTTATAAATCTACGAATCCTATATCTAATGGAAATCCTTTTTTTGCACCTGAAAAAAAAAACCAAAGTGCAAAAAAACAAAAAATTTTAGCCTTTACTGGAATATTTAATTTTCGATTAATTTTTTTTTCTTTTTAAAATTCATTTGAATTTTGGAACTTTCAACTTTTGTAATTTTTGTAAACAGCTGTGGATTTTTTATTTTTTTTCAAAAAATTAATATTTTTCTTTGTTGGCTGCTAGGGCACTCAGTTTTATTCAACAATTTTCTAATACAAATTGCATTGATATAATAATTTAGTAAAATAAAATATATCATTGAAAAAAACTACGCGCTCATTTTAATCACTGTTGGGAATCATGTATTATATTACAAATTTACCTTTCAATCATCAAAAACCGTCGATAGCTGCACGACAATAAAATAATAATTATCAAATAATTCCATTCAAAGTCCTAAAATAAAATCTTTATATTGGTAAAATGCCAGCAAAGTGATCGTGTCTTGTAGGGTACGATTTTTATATTATATACTATAACTTTTTAATACTTTTGTCAATTTTTCCGTCGTTTACTGTTGATAAAAAATCATTTTAGAAAGTTGGAGGACAAATCCCTATTCAATGATGATTTGTAAGCCACTATCGATTTCCGTTAATCTGCTGCATTTCCACGGTATTTGGTGAGTTCTTCCTCTTATTAAATTGCAGAAAAAAACAATGTGCTAGCCCGTCTTTATAGAATTTCCCGGCCGTTTCAAGAGTACCCGAAAGTACTCTGTACTTAAACCATTTCTCATGAGCGGTTAAATACATATTTTTAATGGCTTTGCTGTGGAGCTCTTGGGATTTTGCGACGGCTTAAATAAGCAATGAAAGGTGTACGTGTAGGTTGTGTTGACATCTTCTCAGGTACCAGGTGGAGAAAGTAGGGATCTTGATTCTAAAAGGAAGTATTGGTCGCTGTACTCGTAAAAAAACGTTTTTCAGAGGCATGCCCCATCCCAAGTAAACTTCAAGTTTTTTGATTACTCCCAAGACCCATCACAAAATCTTTTGAGCATAGCCGAGAATCCGCCTAGTTTTTCAAAGACTTTGGATAGGCCCGAGTATGGACAGAGTACGGTGTATTTTAATCATTTTGTAACTAAAAAGGGGTTTAATGGGACACTCCAAAAGTGTTATGTGTCCCACAATTTCCTGATCCAATTGGAGTTGATGCATTTCCAAAAATTAGCAAATGATATCACGCTTAAGCCGCCATATTTTATTGGATTGTGTATTCTTTGAGTTGTTATATTTTTCTTCTTTAAGATTTTAAGTATTTGGCTCGAAGTTAAATCCTTGTCATAGATTCCATAGCAGAAATTTTTCATCTTGTCTCTCTCAATTCCAGCTCTTTATAAAAGAGTCAAAAAATTCGTCTCACATCGTCTTCCCTCCAAAATTTTACCCCACAGGGATTGGTGAGGATAATTTGTAGCTTTTTTTCTTACTTCATTTTTATATGGCGACCATATTTTATTGGATTATGTACTCTTTGAGTTGATATTTTTTTCTTTTTTAATATTCAATTTCTTCAATTACGTTAATTTCACAGTGTTCCATGGGATTATTCTATCCCATTCCATAAATTTGGGTAAGAATAGAAGCTTAAAGATATTTTTATTCATGACAAGATATCTTTGTAATTTCCAAAACTAAATTGGGGCGACTTTGTGCATATTATTATTGAAGCTTGGTTTTCTCTTTGTTGACAAAAAGACCAAAATTTTCTCGGAAAAACTTTTAAAGATGTGTATAAATGTTTTAATTGATTTCAGTGTTTTGATAGGACTTCTTGAAAACTCCATAGTCTGCATAGCAAAGCCATTTTAATGTTCTGTCAGGTAGTTGAAATTCTTTTATCGTGCTTCTACGTGAGCCTCGAGAAAAAGTTTGTCTAAGAAAAGGATGAAAATTGTTGCAGAAAGAGGATCCCCCTGGTGGAGGCTCCTTTTATTCTCACAGTAACTACACTGATTTCCATACCTTATGGCTGTTTTATATCTTTCTAAGGTTACGCCGACCATTGAAATAATATAGTCTCCAAAACCCTTTCTGTCACTTTTTTTATAACGTATTCATGTGATAAATATCATAGGCCTTTGAGAAATCCACAGCCATTAACAAGAGTTTTTTGGTCACTTTCTATATACGTTTGTTGAGTCAAAGGGATTCAGTCCATTCGCTTATGTTTTAAGAATCCATACTGAGATTCATGTAAAATTTTATACAAGAGGTTATTAAAAATAATGTATGTAAAAATTTTGTAAAGACAGTTTCGCATAGAAAGAGGTTGCAAATTTTTTATAAATTTTGCATCTTTACATTCTTTAGGAATCAGAATGATATTTCCATCAGATGCATATTTAAGAAAATATCCGACGGTCATTTTCTTTTCGTAAAATTGTAACAAAATAGGAGCAATATAAATTATTTATTTTTTTGTAAAATTCAAAACCAAAACCAGATGGTCCAGGAATTTCATTAGATTTAGCGTTTTCTCTCACGGTAGTTATGAAATTGATGAAATTACCATCATCCGGAGGAATTGTGAATCAACGGTATTAAATTTCAGTTCTTGCAGAAGTATGCAGATCTATGGGTAGTACATCTGGAACATTTCCTAAGTGCTGTACAATCGAAGCATTGATACAGCTCGGGAAAGAATGTTTCTATTTCTTTACATATTTCCGTAGGATATTCAGATACTTCTTCACTTGCAAGCATAATTGACAAATACTTGCTTTTGTTTCTTTTTTTCTCCACCATACAACATTGTAGACTTGATTTAGATAAGTCTTCCATGTTGTTCATTTTTAATCTGGTTCGAAAAGCTAGGTCAGAATATCGGAAGATTTGATCCAGTTTCAATTTATTTTCACGATCTAAAATGTCTTCCTTATTTATATTTTCAATAGTATCAATTTTCCTATTCCTATTGGCGGCTTCTCTGACTCTATCCTATCTGCATATAGCTTTAATTATTTTCACGATATCATCATTGACTTTGATTATATCTAATAGTGATGATTTGTGTTTCCAGCTTTTTTATCTCTACGATTTGGGAAATGTATCAAATTAATTTTAATGTACAGTCCCTTATGGTTGGATATTGGGAGATTAATTTATATGAGTTAAATGATTGCTTTTGAATCCCCTTCCCTTGGCTCTTGTTCCACTTCAGAGATGGAAGATTTATGTCCGTCAGTTTTATTATTGACGCTTCGTATTTGTTCTTCGACCATGCCTTCCTCCCTCGTTTATAGTTCTGCAGTGTTTTTTAAAGTCTGTTTGTGTAATGCAAAATTCTTCTCTTGGCTTTTCTGCGCTCGAACGTACCTGATCTATTGGAAAAATGAGTTCAGAAGTTTTACTCGATTGATTTTCATTAATTATTCTTATTTTTTCTTTTAGAACTTGTGTATAATCACTTATTTGAAGTCTTTTTCGGTTCAATTCAGCCGAAAATGTCCAAATCTAAAACATATTTGGTATTGTTGTCTAACTCCGAAAAATTGGAGTTTAATAAGACTTTCATCCTCAGCCATTATTTGGGGGATATTCAAGGGATCCCCTATCACCTCAAAAATATCATTTAAGGACCTCCATTTCATTTTGTAATTCTTAAAGCATTCCCCCGCTTCTGAGTGTCCAGGGTTTTGTTCTGGATTGCAATCAACAATGTCAACAAACTTACTAATAATTTCTTTCAGTCTGATTTTGTCAACTCTTTTAAAAGTATTCACTTCAGTAATCCTGAAGTTATTCTCCTTATCTAATTTAAAATTGTCAACGTTTTTAATTAACAAATATCAATGGTCACAATTTTACCCTTAGGTCCAGTTACATTGTTTTTGTAACATTTCTTTAGTCTATCTAGCCTTGAACGAATGTCCAAGGGGCCTTGGTGTAAAACAAGAGTATCCAAAGCTATATCGGGCTTGTGCGACAGCGATTTCGTCTTCTGTGAAACCTTAACTTATAGCTACTATGTAGACGGGTAACTGCTTCATATTTACATCATTGAAAGCACATTGGCTTTCTGAGTCTGTTAAGCCTATAACAAAAGTTTTCCACCGGAAACTTGGACTATGATCAATTTTGTTTAGTAAGTTTTTGACATTTTCTTCTCCTTTAGAAAGGATTCTCGCAAAAGACATGATCTTGCCCTTTTTCCAGACAATTTATTAGACTCTGGAGGTCGGACATTAGCATTTTCTTCCATTTCAAGAGATAGATTATATATGAATGTATATATTACTAGCTGAGGATTAACCGGCTTTGCTCGGGCTAAGGAGGGATAGGGAAATCACATGTAAAATGTTCAAATTAATTAATAATATAAAAAAAAATATTCAGAAAATACTTCTATATACTAATAATATTATAATATGAATGTTTCGTTGTTGTTGAAAAAGATCCTAATTACTCTAATTATATTTCTCTTGGACTTCATACTATATCAATCAGGTTAGGTAAGGTAATTAACAACGTCTCATCCTAGCAACTTCCTCCACCGCCCTCCACGAAAAAAAAAATCTTCTTATTGCCTCCTATAACCTTAGTATTATTATTATGAATAAAAAAAAATAATGCTTTATAAACTTCAAATAATATATCCAAGATATATGCATCTAAAAAATTGTCTAGATGAGAAGTCCATTTTCTATTTACTTCAAAAAAATGCCCAAATCGAAATTTGCGCAGTAAATTGCGAAAAACTTTTTTTCCCTAATTTTGCAAAAAATAAATAAATAGTTTTTATTGGAGTTGTAAAAGAAACAAAAAAATACCAATATTTTTTTCGTACTTGCAAAAACAAAAAAGTTATGAAGAATAGTGTTGTTGAAAAAATAACTGGTTCATTTTTGCAAATATTGCAAAAATTATATAACAAAATGTTCCGAAAATTGTAAATATTTAATTGAACAGTTGGAGTCTCAAATTTTATGACCAAAATGTGTCTTTGTTTTTTTGCCATTTCTTTTAAAAATATTGAAAATCGACGTTTGATGAATAAATGTGTGTGTGGGGGGGGGAAGTGAAAAAAAATTAAAAAATCATTCAGAAATTGACAGATATTTCAGTTAAACATATATTTTATTTGGCAAATTTAAATGCAAACGAATATCCAGACAAATTTCTACAAACTTTACTCTATTGACTAATCCCAAATTCCATTGGAAGTTCATTTTTTCCCCAAAAAATTAATTTTTAGTAAACAGCTGTGGATTTTTTTAAAAGATTTTACGATAAAATTCCGAGAAACAAGCCCAACCCAAAAAAAATATATATCTAATCCTGGGGACGCACCCGTGAAATGAGGATTTATAAAAAAAATGCAATTATATGTGTGAAATACTTGAATACTTTTTGTATTATAAAATGCTTCGTGACAATAGGCAAATATTTATCATATTAACTTTTCTAGTAATTATTTCATTCCTGAATTTTGATTGTCATAAGAAAGGCATAAAAAATTGACATTGAAACAACGACGCTCATTTATTATTTATTTTTTTTACAAAAAAATATATATTGTGGAATTCTGTTAAACTGCAATATTGTGTTACTTTTTTTCCTTATTTGAATTTAAAAAATATCATTTTGCATAGAAATATTGTATTTACATAGTTGATACTATATTTTAACAAATATACTGTAACAGATGATATAATCTTATTTTAAAGCGTTTATATAAATTGGGTCTTTATTAGAAATTTGATGTTATTATGTTCCCCAACTACCTTAGTTTAAATTCGTTACCCCCTACGACGAAGAAATTGTTCGGAAAAATATATATGAACATTATTAGGCTGTCCTGTTTTTGGGTGAACATTTGTTCCCCCCCTCAAAAAAAAATTACTCTTCCGAGTAAAGAGTATAAAAAAACTAACTACTTCAAAATTTGAGGACTTTCGGGGAATTTTTTCTGGAGTACAAGTCATTTTAATTCGAAAAGATGAGATTTTTGGGTCGAAATTGGCATTTTATAACGTCCCAAATATGATTTTATGTGTCAAAAATTGTAACTTTTAAATACATTTCAGTGGTGTCCACAGGCGGTTAGGCTCAAGGAGCTGTATGATTTTTTTTTTCCTTTTTACTAAAAATTTTTTCCAAAAAAATAATTATTTTCTGAATAGCTATGAATTTTTTGAATTTTTGTAAATAGCTGTGAGTTTTTGAAATTATTTCCCCAAAAATTTATTTTTCAAACTTTATTCAAAAAAATTCATTTTCCAAACTTAATTCAAAAAGATTCAGTTTTTTAATATGGTTATGAATTTTGTAAAAATTTTTTGCAAAATATTTCACGAAAATTGAATTTTTTTCCATAAATTCAATTTTCAGTGAATAGCGGATTTTTAATTTTTTAACTTTTTGTTGTTTTTTTTTCAAAGATAACAAGTAAAATTTAACCCATGTTCAAGTGATTGTAGTTTAACAAAAAGCAGGAATTTTATCTTTAATAAAACAGGGGAACCATAAATCATTGATCACATCTTATTGATTCATTTTATTGGTAAATCAAATAGTAAAAGATATAAAAAGTACAATTTTTCACACATGGCAACTTATTTGAGATAGTAGAAGATACTACGCCACAAATGGACCTAAAAGTCATTAAACTTCACCAAAGTAAGTTTTTTACTGCTTCTAGCAGACAATATCTTTGTGCAGAGGGGAAAAATATTAACTGAAAAACGAGACAGTCTAATGTAAATACATTATACAATATACAAACATTTACAAATATTGCTTCATATTTTGATATTTATTTATTTAAATTTTAGCCTCTAAAAATTATTGTTAAAAAAGGGATAATAAGCATGACGTTTTGTTTAGAGGTTAAATTAACTGACCTATACTTACTCTCAGAAATTGTTCTTAAATTAGATGAACAAAAAAAAGTGTTTAACAAAGAGTGTTTAGAAATATTTAAGAAATTTATTTTCATTTCGTTATCAATTTATTTAAGGAAATTGAAAAACTTTAAAAAAACACGATATGTTTAGGAAAAAAAATATTTAACATTTATCTATAAATAAAAACTCTATAAAAAAGAACGCATCCCTGCAACATTAGGTGCATTATTTCTTGATATAAAAGCTGGAAGTAGCACCTGAAAACAAAATCGTAAAGTATTGAAAAGACAAAGTAAGGGATATTATTCACTATATGTATATAATCATATTCTTTTTTCTTAACAAGCAAGGAAAAAAAGAAAAGGGGTCCGTCTATTCTTCCTTCTTTTCTGAGCATTAACTCGTGCTCAAGGGATTGAATTCATGAATGATATCCCGAGTGATCCATTAAAATATAAACACTTTAAACTTTAACAAAATATAATTTATAAATAAACAATAGAATTTCGACAAAATTAATACTATAAATAGATGTGTCTGAACTCTCTTAATCATTAATATAGACGCCCTTAGTGGCAATTATGGCTTTCAGGCTGCTGCAGATGTAGTCATCTTCCATTACGTCCTGTACTGGCTGACAGGGTCTTTGAGTACCTCGTTGTTCGGATGACGAACACAGCAGGCCTTCCCCTCAACATGCACCCAAAAGTTGTAGTCGAAGGTGTTGATATCAGGGGTATAGGAAGGCCAAAAGTATCAAAAAAGAGTTCGAAAGAACTCAAAAAAACTCTTGCAAAGGAGCAGATTTCATTCATGGTTTCAAAAGCAGCCTCTCCAACCTCAAAAGCTCTTTCCACTCACTTTTTTTAATTTTTTAGTCTGATGTGAACCCCCAAGATCTCTTCCATGGACCCTCGTGGATTCGAGGGGATAGACATAGGCTATTTTATTTAACTAGGGTCCAGTTTGGGTTTTTTGACAGAGCCCTTCTTTTTCTCCAATATTTTGAACTTGCTGAGGCGTAAACGGTGGTCTTGGAGACCTCTAACTGCTTGAAGTGTGTGTTCTTGCCCTTGGCCTCAAATGAACTCGGAAATATATAATTTTTTTTGTGTAAAATTAGCTCCTACTAAATATTTTTTATTGGACACATTTTTTTAATTTTTATATAGAACTTGGCTATATGGATGTTTTCCCTCAATAAAAGGTCATAAAAAAGGTTATCAAAGTTAGAAAATTGACAATTTTTTTTGGTTAATTTAAAGTAAAAATACAAATTTCCAATCAACATACACATAGGCAAAAGGCTACATTTCATTTAAATATTTTTATCGTTCTTTTATTAACATAGCGTCGTGGGCATTGTTTCTCCTGTGATAAAATACTTGATCAAGCTATGTTGAATCAACCAAGTGACTTCATGACAGGCAATTATATTTGGATCGACAACTGCCAAATTAGCATCCTTAGCAGAGTCATATACCACATGGACAGATTCATAGATGAACTAGGAAATATAGGTGCATGATGGGCTATCACTCGAGGTGATATGTCAATTCACCAATTATCAACCTCGTTGAACAACGAGGTATCGGTCTTTGAATCAGAAGTTTTACCAATCGCACAATCAGTAAAAGCTCTTCTCAAGGAAGAAAAACCGTTAAGAAAGGTTATAATTAAATCAGATTCTCAATCAGCAATTACTGTAATTCTCTACCCCTGTACTACAAGTGATCAAGGCAAAAAGTGCAAACAAATATCAAACATAGGAAAAAGTGAGAAAAATATATATCTCTAAATGTGCAAAGGTTATAATGATATGACAGGAAATGAATATACAGATCACCTAGCAAAAATAGGCACTAAGAATCAAACCCAAAAGTTGATTAGAGTTCATTATGCGGTTGATACGGTATATTTTCTACGAAGCCTAGTGCAAGCGATACAAAGAAAACCAAAGTGTGAAACATACACACATAATTCTGAAAGAGCCAAAACCAATGATTGTCAAACTTAGAAGTCAGGGCATTTCTCACCCACCTGAGTAAATGCTAAAATATAAATGCAACATGCAATGTCTGTATGGAAAAATCACAAAGAGCAGAACATCATATAAAAATATGTCTTACACTCTCGTAAGAAAGATATCAAGTAATGGAAGAAGAAAATTGAGATGTTTGTCTTCTAAACTTTATGTTATATTCAAAAATGAAAAGAAATATTCATGACAATTTCAATGCATAATCAGGATTTACTGTAGTAACAAAAATATCTGTATGTATACGGTAAACAGCAATAAATGTTAACTGACCAAACATATTGAAGTATGAATTAATTTCAATCACTCAACCTTCATTACTTATTAAATTATAAAGTGTTCAGATTTACGTGGACCACCTAGTAATAGACAATGCAGGAATGAGACTAATACGAGGATCGTTTGAAAAGTCCGTGAAAGTTCGAGAGACGGATCTACTGGTGTGTATTAAGGTTATGTTTAGTTAGTAACATATCTTGGAAGAGCACACAACAGCTTTCAGCCAGATCGGTCAATTTATTTCTGTTTTGGAAGAAGAATATGGTAATATAAAATGGGACAATTTCATCATGAATATAAGAGTTGTACTCCGACTGGAATACTCCTCAATTCAAAGTTTAACCCAGATATATACATATGTCAAATCCTCTCCAGCTACATGCAAGCATATCTTACAGTGGAAAAATTCACGATATATCCTTAACTCCAGAGACCCAAGTCAAGCATTTTTGTGATGATCGTCTCAATTTGGATGTAGCCCTATTTCTATCCCAAATGATGATTCTTACTGCTTATCTTATTCAAAGACCTGTCTTGAATTCACTCGATCTGTACATTTTTGTGACTCATCTCCAAGAGAGCAAACTTTGACTAGTTTCATAGATACTTCTAATTTGTATGGATCTACGCAGGAAATTTTATAAATTAAAAGAGTCCTCCGGAAACTAATTTCTCCCACAAAAGGATGATTGAATATGATTGAAAATGGGGATGAAAATGCTTGGATTTGTCTCAATACACACATTATTTGTTCGTTAGCATAATCGAATTACCAAATTGATTGGAGAATCCTTTTCAAACTTGGAATCAAGTACAGTATTTGAAGAAGGCCCGTAGAATTGTCATTGTATTTGGAAATGCAAATTGTTGTGTTTGGTCGATTCATGAAAGGAATACTTTCTGAAATTGCTTTGAATTAAAATTGAAAAAGTGAATCTCGCTATAAATAAAGTTCTAATCAGAATACTTTTACAAGAGTAGCCTTCAGATTTGGACATTTTATGATTCAACGAGACATTAAAAGAACGGTTTTATCTATCTCTCAAGAAAACTCAACATATATATCATCATCATGCGGACCGATCAGAGTCTTATACAGATGAACAAGTGGATATGATCTTGAATCGTCATTTCAGGAAAACAATTTGTGATAACACAACATTCAGAAAGTCAGGGATAATGTTTTTAATTTGAATGCACCTTGTTTCTAACTTGGATCTTTCGTTTTTTCCCATAAATGGGCATTTCTTTTCTTTGTCAATTATTTAATTATTGACAAATTATATCACTAAGTAGAATTGAGTAGAAGGAATATATTAAAATTGACATTATACTACAGAAAATAGAGGAATAAAATATGTTCTACACATTTCTATATACAATTAGATAATTATACATTATGTATATTTACGCACAGTAACACAAGATACATTTCTGATACTGAACATCAAGACAAAGGATGGAGCGTTACAAAAAAATCAATTTTGTACATGTGTATTACATTGAATCACAAAATATATAATGGAAATACTTAAATCTAAAAAATATTTTGATGACAGTACAAGACATTCAATTTGACTTCTATTTTATAGATAATAAACACCCATCATATACGTCATATAAAATCACTTATTTTTTGTTGTAAGTCTTTTTTCTTTTACAATAACTTATCTGCTAGAATATTTTTGCTTATTTTTAACATAGTTTAGTAGGAATAAATGAGCAATCAGTGATTTGATATTTTGTTTTTCAAATTCTAAATTTTGTATTATAATACAACAATGTGATTGGATGTTTTTATGTGTTGTTTGGAAACACACTCATAAAAAAATAATGACCAGTAGAGCTGTATTCTAATCTAAATTATCAGTGTCCGAGTAAAAAGTACAAATATATATTTGAGACACCGAAATTTTAATGTAACTCAACAATATTTGATACAAAAATAAAAAATTATTGCTTAAATGATACAAAAATAAAAAATTATTGCTTAAATGATACAAATCCACAAAAAATATTAACTCTATTTTTCCGTATTTATATCATTTAATTTTGAGGGGATCTAATAGCGTTTTTTAATATTTTTTAGGGGGCGGGGGGATGATGATAAAAATCCATATTGGATAAATTACAACTTGACTCGGAGTCAGAATCATGTACAGAAAAGTATGATATTATATAATATTCTGAGTGCAAATGATAGCTAATATGTTATTAATCCAAGCCAAAATAACCGCAAGCCGAGACTACGAGGTTTCCTAGATAAATCCGAACAAAATCCAATTGATAATAACACTGATATCCTTGCACTGAGCTCACATCAGAGTGTCTCAATTAAGAGGTCGCAGTCTTGTGTATATTATTCTTCGACGTTTTTATCAAAATAAACACTTAGAATCATGGAACAAACAAAAACATAAACTCTCATAGAACTCTCTTGCGCAGGCCATGGAGTAGTAGCTATGATCAAGCTTACGGGATACGCCAGGAGCACTGTATAGGACTTCTACACCAGGTTCAAAAATGAGGAAAAGGAGGAATATCCCCATATAGTCTCAGAAGTGACCATAAAATCGCTCCTAGGTTTCTGGACCGCTGATCCATCTTTGAATCAGACAGCACAGGCTAGGAGGAAGGGTATGGGTCGCAGCACCATCCAAAAGGCATTGGGAGAGCTTGGTATGATCTCCTACAAGTTGTCTGTGCGTCATCTGTTGACTGAGAAACAGAAGGAATGCAGGTTGGCCCACTGCAAGACTCTACTCTCTAGGCTCTAGGTCCAATGCAGGTCACACCATCATTTTCTCCGATGAGAAAATATTCCCTATTGAAAGGAAAAGGAACTCTCAAAATGACAGATGGTTCTCCACGTCCAAGGACAATATCCCCTATGCTTACAAGTCCAAGAACTCCAGCTCCATCATGTGGTTGGGTCTCACAGGGAAGGTAATGCCACCATTATTCTTCAAGAAGGGAAAAAGTACTGTGTATGAGGAGTGCTTGAGGTCCACTGTGCTTCCGTGGATACTGGCAAACGTCCTTTAGCTCTAGGTGTGGCAACAAGACTCTTCCCCCTGCCACACGTCCAAGATCAGCCAAGAATTCATCAGGACCAACTTTTACGATTTTCGGCCCCGAAAACGTGACCCTCCAACTCAAACGATTGCAACCCGTTGGATTACTTCTTCCAGGGAAGGTTGTAAAGGTAGGTCTACTCAAAGCACCACAGCAGCGTGGACAGTCTGAAGGTAACTACGCAGAAGGAAGGAAAAGGATCTCGGCTGCAGATGTGGAGAATGCCCGAAAGAGCTTCAGGGCCAGAATCGAGAAAGGGATTGCCGCTGAGGGCAGTCGAATTGAATAAAATAATTCATAAATGTCAAACAAATAATTTTTTTTTTTTTTGCTTACATCTCTATCTAGTCTACAATTTTAGAAAGACACTTTTGAATTTTATCCGAATTTATATAACCCTATACATGATTCTGACTCCGAGTCAAGTTGTAATATATCCAAAAGTATGTATACACATGGTTCAACGAGTACAACACGTCAAAAAATGGCACTTGGTGGGGCTGGAGTCCAAACCTGGGCTCGAGACTCACGTTGAAATGGATCAATTAAAAAAGCAGAATACGAAAGTAATGTGCCTATTCATTATATTAACTACATTTTATAAAGGTACACATCTAAAAAATAAAGTAGATATTGTCAAAACTTAAGATGTCAAAGATAAACAACCTTCAGAAATAGCTTTTTTAATGCTTTATATATGTATAGTGTATACTGTACAGTGTACATATATATGATAATAATAAATCACTATTACTAGCCGTGTGTGTTCCTTGAAACGCTTTAATCTTATTCACATGAGAATTTACAACGTATTTTGTAGTCGGTTGTCGATGTTTCTGCTCTCCTTCTCCTGATATGTAGGTTGATTAGTTTAATTTGAAAGAACACTTGTTAAACTGTAAATCATTCCCAACAATTATTGAATAATGATTCCCTAGTTGGAAAGAATTGTATAACTACAATCAATTGATTGACGACCTTTTTTTTAATGATAGGTTGAGAGATAACATAAAATTCATTTTGTATTTCATTCTTAACTGTTACTTTCTCTGCTTCCCGCCCAAATCTATGTTTAAACGTAGATTGTTTGCATTTTAATGAGCTCGTGTTAAGCTGTGAACAATTTCCAACAATTATTGAATAGTAATCATTCATAATTGGGAATAATTGGCTAAATATCAAGAGATTCTGGGTAGATTTTTATGTTTCTTTCTAGAACAAAAGTTGCGAGATACAATAAAAGTAACGGTCAGGGTTGAATGCATTTATTGCACTTTAGAATTACATAAAAAATATGCAGATTTTATTCATGATGATTTGGATTTATATCTTTGTATCTTAAGTTATTAGTTCATTATTGTCATATTTATAATGTGTTTCAGTATAAGGAAAGCTTAAAAGAGTACAGTACAGCTGCAAAATAGGTAAATAGGTATTATTAGATTGTAACAGGAGGTTTTTCCATCAATTAAGGGTTTTTCATATTATGAAAAAAAAAATACAAAAAACGATTTATTTTTATGTACAGGTGCATTTGTGTGCACTTAGCAAAGCGTTACCTTTATTGTATCACATAACCTCTCATCCGTTAAAAAACAGGCAAAAGGCTCATAATCAATTAGACATGAGTATTATTTAACTATATTAGATTGCAAACAATGCAACAGAGAGTGGCGCGTCTTGCGGCAAAATAATACCCTAAATGATAATTCTCTTACTTATGACATTATTTTATATAATATTCGGTATGTTACTCACCTTTAACCAATCATTTTCTATTTTTACTATTGAGAAGTACAGATAGTGAAGGATAGAGGGGGGCCAAAGTAATGAATGAATATTATGGCTGTTTGGAGCAGTTGTTGAGCAATAAAACCTTCAAGTTCTAATCGAAAAGTAATTATGAGTTCTATAAATCATCAAAATTTAAATACTAAAATAAATAAAAATTTCAATTTAAATAGATACTTAGCCTGATTGTTTTGCCATAAGTATAAAATATAAGATGCAATAAATATTTTGAATATTCCTATTCTAATGTCATTAAACTCATGACAAAAAATTGCCAAAACATTGAGTTTTAGTAGGTTATTTATACTATGAATTTAGGGATAGATTATATTGTACTAGTATACATGTTATAATAAATGTCGGAGAAGGGATTTTCGGATAACTTCTTAAATACGGTGAAATAGAGTCATGCATATCCAAAATAAATAAGTTAATTATACCTACTTTTTAATATATACATATATTTCAACATTAGATAAGTCAAACAGAATCATCCCAAATCTTCTCAAGTAATATCAACGATATATTTGTAATGGAAAGAGTCAAAATACTGACTTCGATGCACATAACTATTACCTCATATTTGATGAGATATATTAAAACTTCATATTACGAATATTAGAAGAGACGTATAACCTAGAGTATCCGTCTTTGACCCCCCTCCCTCCATGATTAGAAAACTTGAAGGTTCTAAGTATTAATTGACAATTATATTAATTTATAATATACACAAGCTTTAAAACTGGAGACTTCTTATGATTTAGACAAGGATAAAAGGTTAGATTTTGCTTTAAATGAATCTTAATTGGATATCTGATAAATTATTTAGTTGATCGAAGGAGTGAAACGCATCTATTTACTAATAATTCTAAGGATTTCCTCCATCTTGCTTCTAAAGATATCCAATTCGTATTTCACCTTTAGCAAGATTAAGAGTGTGTTTCGGCTACAAAAATTGATGGAATTACATATATCTTTTTTTAGTCAGCTTATTTTTATTAGTTCATGACATGTAAAACGATAGGATTTGTTATCCAATAGTTTATTTTCAATGTCCTTATTCAAAAATGTAATAACCCCACACTTGAATTCTAGTCGGTGTCAAATCATTTTTATATATATATATATTTAACCTATAGCTTCCAAAGATTTTGGAATGTCGTTTACATTCCTGCAGCTTACGACACCACATTAATCAGAGTAAGTACAAAATCCTTATACTGCAAGTCCACGTAAAATATCAAGTCATGTCCATGTTCCCATCTCTGGTAATAATTAACTATTACATATATTTAATTATAATACTAAATTATACATTTATTATTATATTACTACTTATTATGATAACAATTAATAAATTATAAATAAAAGATAGTTAATTTAAACTCCTCTTTAACTTAAAGTTAAAGAAGAAGTTAAAGTTCAAGAGAAGTCTGATACATCACTAATACTTACGTAATTAAGTAAGTTAAATTAATGATTACGTTTGTGTGGCTGTTAAGATTTAATGTTTGGTTGTATGGTTGCTATTTGTTGTACAGGGGGGTAAAATGCAAGGGAGTAGGTGGTTCTGGGGGTAGATGACCTGGGGGTAAAAGCAGTTCATTGATCGGGGGTTATAAGACGGGGGATATTTTGTTGGGAGGTAAGATCCCTACAACCTACTCACATACAGGGTGCAATGAACTTTTTTTGTTACATCCCAAGCTAAAGACCGTCACACCATCTTGCTGATTATATATTTCATACCCTATTGGCAGCTGATAGTCAATTCTTCTCAACTATGAAATTATTATTCAATAATTATTTGAAATTGTTCACAACTTAAAAAGGAGCTAATGATGATTCAAACAATCAAGGTTCAGAAAACAAATAAGAGGAAAAGAAGCAGAAAAATCGACAGCTTATAACAAATACCCTGTATATTTATGTTATAGGTGGAATGAAAATGATTTTATCTTTATTGCATCTTTCAACTTTTTTTCCCAAAAAAAAAAGGATCAAGATATATTCTTGGTTAAGTTTCTTCCTCGACCTTTTCTCCTCGATAAAGAGAAAGAAAAGAAAGGCCCAAAATCAGTTGGTAGTTAGGAATTTGAAGGGAACATGCCTCTTCTTCAGATAAGCTGCCCTCATAATAATTTGAAACGTACAAGTCATTAAATAAAGACAGCAACTTTTTTGGAAAAATCCTTCCTCCAAATGGGGATTTGTGAGGGAACATTGCAGAAAATATAATTAATTTTATGATTAAAAATGTAGGTATTTATGTCATCTTTATTCAAAAACTATTCAACAAAGTATATTTCTGTTGAAAAACTTTTTTTCCAAGTCAAGAATCATATTATTTTATAATTCATAATTTAACTACTCGTTTCTCATATTAGTTTGGGGAAAAAAAAGTATATGAATCTTGTTCATTATTGCTCATATTGAATCTTACGATAAGGTGTTGTAAAGGTATGTGTGTATACTACAAGAGCAGTATTACGCTGCTTGGCCGGTTCATTCGTGAATTATCCTGCGTCAAGTGTGAAGGTTTTAGATTTTGACTATTGGAAAAGAAAGAACGCTTTATAAGTGACCAAGAAAATTTGTGATGTATAAGGTGCAATACTATTTCGGTTTTTGTTGCACAACAGGGGTTTGAGCTATTTTTCCGCCGGCTCAATTCTGCCCACTACTTTGTTATTATTATTTCTTCTTTTTTTGGGCGGGCTTTTTGACAAATCTTTGACAATTTTGACGGAATGTTTTTTTTAAATAAATGTCAAATTTGTCTTATAAATTTTTGAAAAAGGTTAGTCAAGAGAAAATTGACAAATAACTTTGTATAAAAAATTTGAGAAATTAAATTTGACCGAATTACCTATTTTTTGAGAAGACAAGCAGTAAAATTTTGTTTAAAGAATTTTGACGATTCAATTTTTTCCTTTAATCAAGACGATCCCTTTTTGAAATTTTGACATAAAATAATTCAAGAAAGACAGAGTTTTGGATATACAATAATTGTTAACTTCAAAATAATGAATAATTTTTTTTTATTTTTCGATAAATTTGAGAAAAAATGTTAGTGGGGGGGTAAGACATTAAACTTTCCAACACCAGACTCACATGTCTACTTCCAATAAACATGGAATAAATAAATAAAAACGCTAAGATGCAGTATTAAGAGCAAAATCATATTTTTCCTCACAACAAAGTTGTTCTTTAAAACTACTTCTAAAAAGTTTTAAGGTCTCCTGTTAAGTAAATTGTTTTAGTTCTTCTCAGAAGAGTTTACTTTTGATGTCATTAAAATTTTTGCAACTTATACTTTTATGGTAGGTTCAGCTCAAATTAAGATATGATTGATGTAAGTTTTCACTACATTATTTTAAAGATGTCATTGAGCTTTGTATTTCTAATAACCTCTATCCTGTGTTGTTCAATCTTCTTTTGTTCCCAATGACCTAATAACCTTAGCTTAGTAGAAACCTTCTCCTCATGATTAAGCATTTAGTAAAGGAAAACAGGGATATCAGCCGTAAATGTCCAAATAATATTATATAGTTTTATGGTAGAAGGACTTTTATAAAAAAACAAAATGACTTGTTTTTTTAATCAAAATGCTTATTTTGATAAATAAATATCTCAAAAACGGGAGTGGGATTCCGTTGGCCTAAAAATTAAATCACATCGAAATAATAATAATTCTATTTTTTTGCAATAACTATTCCCACAACATTTGATTAAAAACAATAAATATTTGAATTAAGTTACTTCATTTTATAATTTTTCATCCCTTAATTACAACCTAAGGTCCAAATTATTGCACGTAAAAAGTTTGACAATTTTTTTAAAGTATTAAAAACACATAAAAAGGACTGTACACACCATAAAAATCTTCAAATTGCTACATAAATACTTTATTAAAGCTCATCCACATTGTTATCTTTATTACACTAAGCAACCTTTCATCCGATAAGAAACATCGGGGGGGGGGGCATAAAATCATTGAGTAGTTAGCCAATTCAGCCCAATCTATAGAATAATTATTTGAGAATTGTTCACATCTTAAAAAAACTCATTCTAATTCAACCAATCAACGTTAAGAAAACTAATTTGGATAATAAAAGCAGATACATCAACAGTTGACAAGAAAATACAGTCTCTATTTTTGTGTTGAGCAAGGCAACACCGTGCATCATATACAAAATCATCATTAGACAAAATGCATAATTCAAAACATAACAGAGTCATGTAATTTTAACTTTTTTGCCGTTTATCAAAAGACAGTCTGAGGAATTCGTGGGGAGTGTATGTTACAGGCTTCTGGCTCCGAGTAGAAGCCATGGTGGTGCCCAAGGGTAAACATTTAAAAATAACATTAGTTTTACAATACAAATCATAAAAGGTGTGAAGAGCTATTTATAATCTCTACTTCTTAAGTTCCTTATCCATGTTTTTTTCTTTCAGTTTGTCTACAATTTGCCCAACCGTTCTGTAATAACATTCAGATACGAATAGAATGTGCATTGTACATAACGGATAAATTTTCATGCTTGATATAAAACGTAATAATTTATTTCTGGCGTAATAATATGTAGGTACATTTTGTAAATGAAGTCAATACAAAGGTTGGAATTCGGCGACCCCTTAGGGGACTTGTCAGTCATAATTTATAAGTATAAAAAATAAATGATGTCACTGAATTACGTTTAGGAGCTAAAATTAATTTGATTACTCAAATGAATTCATTTGCTTTTTTATCTTTAGTCTAAAGAGTTATGATCATTTCTTTACTTAACATCTTTCCAGAGGCAGAAAGGAAGATAGTTTCTTAAACCGAGGGGTCGTAGGACATAAAATATAATACAACTAATATAAGTAGTGTTTTGAAAGTCTGTTAAAGATGGGCGTGACCCAGGACACAATACTTACATGCTCTAGAATATTAAGGTAAAATGAAAGAGATACGCATTCGTCTGTACTTATGTAATATTATTTGGTGCAAAGCTTTAAGAAACATTTCATCTATGAGCTATGCTAACATTTGACCACACTAATTCCATGGACAAAAATGAAGACTGCTTTTCGGGAGATGACCAAAGTGTTTTATGAATTAAATACCTGTGTTCATAAAATCCTTACCTATGCAACTACAAGTGGCTCTTGTTAAGAAGTCACAATATTATTTTAAGAAAGCTAGATTCTTCTAGTGTTTAAGGAGCGCTAGTTTTTGTTTTTTTTAAAGAAAAAATAATATTTTTTCATGTACTAAATATGAATAAATAAAGAGTTTAGCAGATATTTTATACGTGCAGTTTAAATTCCTAGTTGCAAAAAAAATAAGGTTTCAAGTGAAAATAAATATAATTAATAACTTAAAACTGTAAAAAAATCAAAGGAATAATATTTTTTTCTTTTTAAATATATATATTTATCAAACCCCTTTTTCAAAAATTATTTAATTCATACTTGAATATAAATTAATTGATATTACTATTTCATGAAAGTTAAAAGTATATTTTTACTTTTTGACTCTCTTTCTATATCTTCTAAAGAAGCTTTCCCTGATTTATAAAAAAAAATAAAAAAAAAATAGACAAGGTATGCCAAATTATAATAAAACAAAACATGAGACAGTCCTTAGAAAAAAAAAAAAAACTTTAGTTGTTGATCATCATTGTTCTTGTGTGGAGAGTTGTCCTTTGATTTTTTTATTGGTTATCTGATCACCTATTTTTTAATGATATTATATATACACATACATAGTTCGTGACCCATTGGAAATACATAGATACGCGGTGCTGAGGGGCATTGATACACAAATAGGAAGAAAGTGGAATTAATTAATAATCTCTTAAATACAAGAAGCTTATAGCAAGTCAAGTATGAAACGGTTTTGTTGTTTTTTTTGTTAATGTTTTTAGCAAATTATATGTTGACAAATTAGGACAAAGTAAATACAATTTTTGGCAGGTTTTTATCTATTACACATATATGTAGGTACATTATCCCTTTGAAGAGAAATATGTTTAAATGAACTTAATCTATATTTGTAAATATATATGTTATTTGCAAATTTTATTTGGCAAAGTTGTACATACAAAGAGTATAACTATAAATTTTTGTCAAATTATCATATATCTTATGTGACACGTAATCTAAGATGCATATACCAAAACAAGCTAACTATTTGCTTCAAAATAACGCCTGATTGATGCTACAGATGTGTTACCCGCTAACCAAAAATTAATATATATATATTAATGTATATTTTTGTTCTAATATTATGTATATTTGTCCTATAATAATTGGGGGGGAAGATGTTTGAAACATGACTATATATCTTTTTTTATACGCTTATTTAATCACTCTAGAATATAATAATAATTATTTTTGGAGCATGACGTAATATCGCAAATTCTTGTTCATTAAATTCCAATTGAAATAAAAGACAATCATTTCTCAATTTCTAAATATATTAGTTTTAAGAAAAACTAAATAATATATATCAGGGTGATCCTTTAAAAATCAATGTTTTACTTGAACTATTCTCACTATTTCCTTTTTTTCGCTTTCTAATACAACTTGACTCCCATAAATATTTTCGCCTTTAATTAATATTGAATGTTCCCTTTTTAATCTTTTGTCCAATATTGCAAAAATTTTGATATCTCAATTTCTTTCTAATAACTCAAAATTATGACTTTGTCTGTAAGCATAATCACATTTTATGCCAATAATAATACCTTTACATGTTTAGTAGTTTTGGTAGTTTCAATATCCAAATCTGATTAAAGGATAAAAAAGAAAATTTAATATATTATTGTATTACAAAGTACTTTATCTACAACACGAACGAACCATTATTTGGTGTACTTTTTATTTCTTTTCTCAGCAGTGGTAAAATTTTAATTTATTATCCGTTTCATTTGCGTTTAAAAATAAAACTATTGATAAATTTACAATTTTAGCCTAAAGTTTTGAGAGCAGATAGTGGTCAACTTTAAATTTCTACACATTTTGGTGCAGGAATATATTTTTACTATTGAGAGAGTGAGAGAATGAATATACAAAATTTTGATTTTTTTTTACTACGGTATAAGAGCAATGTACAATTTAAGAAGATTATCTATTGACCGCAATTTCAAAGAGCTTATAAGGGATTAAAAAGATATATTTTAAATGACGTATTTCCGTAATTAGCATTTTTCAATCCAAAAAACAAACATTTACTTTCTTTAACTTATGTTTTCTTTGTTTGGGATGGAGTTCACAATCTTTAATTTATACAAACATTTGTGCATACTCAATGCAAACAAAAGTACCTCTTTCATGCAACTTTTCATTTGCTTTCAGCATGACATCATTTCTACAAATATATGACTCAATCTATGACTCAAATCCCTATTTTCGGATAAATGCAAAAAAATCTTTATGACAATTTATTATAGTTATTTTTTTTTCTTATAAATTGTATCTCACCTTTTTACAGGCTCCAAAAATGTCTCGTAAGGAAGTAATCACTTCCACAGAGGTCGTAGACATGACGGGTGGATTAGGGACCATGTCTGCAGATGATGTCATAAGTAAAGTAGGAGGATCTGGTGGGACTTATACAGAAGTCAATCCGGATGGTTCCACTACTACATACACTGTAGAAGTAGAGGAAGAGTCGGATGTGGAGGAAGTGGTAAGAGTATTTCCAGGATTTTATCTTTTAAAAAAATGATATGTGAGGAACAAATAAAAATGAAGTTTTATACGAAAATGAAGAAAAAGAGAAAAATTGATAGAAACGAATATAGAAATATAGTCTAATTCAAAATTCAACTCTTTTTTATGGATTTAAAATAACAAATAATCATATAAAAATAAGAATCTATCCTTTATTTTGAATCATCTTGGTATAAATTTAATTAACTATCCATTGCGCAATTTGCCAATAAATATAAATGTAGTTATGTACTTAAGACAACATTTGCTATTGAATGAAGGATATACATCAATTAATAAGGACTCCGAAAATACATTATTGATATTAGAGGTTTAGCAATGGGCAGGAGGTACTCATATAGTTTACAAGTTATCTGTTTAGCAATTTAATAAATACATTGTGCAGAAAATTCTAATATGAGCAGAACCTCCAGTGATTTCAGACTTTAATATTTTATGGTAATGCTTACAAGGACTGAAAACTTGGCAAGCTCTGGACTCTTTCCAATTCAAGCCTTGAATCTAAAAGCGATTTTTCGGAAGTGGGTCAGTACAACCCCAAGAAATTATCAATATTATCTATCTGAAAGTTCTCTGAGCTGTCCAAGATTTTTGAAGTTAATATTCCAGAATAAAAAATAAACGGAGTATATTATTTTTCAAAAAAAAAGACAGCCCTTTTAAATTAATTATAAATTTTCCTTCTACAAAATACTAGTTTTATAACTGATAAATTTATTACATCATATCAATTACTTATTTTCATACGATGCTGTTATTTTTTTAGTTTGAATAGTTTTCCCATGAGAACCCTAATTTGAATTTGTTAGGAAAACATTGACATTAATTTTTAATTATTCTGTAATTAAACGTATAATTGGCATAAATACGTACACTACAATTTTCAATAGTTTATCATCTGTGGTGAGTTGAGACAAAATCAATTATGAAGAAAAAAAAGAGAAATTTCCTATTTCTTATTTTACTTATACTTATATCTATTATACAAATTTTGAGAGGATAAGAGGGTCATTGCATTCATGGAAGACATTAAAAATCATCTTCCTCGGGGCCCTATTCTGTTTCCTGATGGCCCTTTGGTACAATCCTCATGGATGCAACTGGAACAATGTTTTTCTTAGCAATCGATGTTCTACATCATTGTTACATAGGTAAGTTGTAAAAAACAATACTCTTAACTTCGGAAATTTTGCATAATTATAGTGATGAGCAAATAATTACAGTCCAATTCATAGGCATATAGGATTAATATTCAAATTTCTAGAATAAATTGATATATCCAAAAATGTTAAAAAACACTTTTCATTTTTTAATTGAAAATATGCCTTCCTGCTCAATTTGAAGCGCCTTTAAAGGATTAATGATAAAATTTGTTAATACCAATTGAGGATAATTAGTCAAAGATTACTATTGTATTCTTTGACTTGATTTTTAGAAAAGTCATTTAGCTTGCTTTTATGATAGCGGGTTACATCTCTAATGAATACATTTTACATAGCTCCTCTTAATTATTGAGATATTTCCACCCAGAATATGTTGTTCATTGAAAAGTATCAGTAATAAAAATATTAATGGGGGAGAATGATCCGTAGAGCACTCAATTTGATAGATCAAAAATATAAAAATATGTATAACTTATTTTAAGTTTGTTCCTCACATATCCACCTATAGGTAGGGCTGTAAATGTTAAGCATTTTTATCGATCCGGTTTTGTTGTTGTTGGCAACATGAACACTGTTATTTATTTTTTATAGCTGTTATCATTATTATTCCATTCTTGAGGAGAGAACATCTAAAGATAAATTGAAATCACGAGTGTATTTGCTCTTGAATGATGGCGACATAGATATTATAGATCGCTTGAGGGCGCTGGTGTCGCGTAGGAACACGTTATCTTATGTGTACCCCTCTGAAAATCAAGAAAAAAGAAAGATCAAAAAAGTTATAGATTATTATAGCATAAATACTCCGACAACAGGTGACGTCATCTTGATTTGAGAACAACCTTCGTAATGAGAGCTTTGTTGGTCTATATATTATGTATGATCGGAGAGTAACGATGATGATTTGTTGGGGAGTTATTAGTGGAAGACCTTGTTAGGCTAAGCGTAGAATTTAGGATGTAAAGTAATTCCTACTTCATACAGAGTAGAACTTTTGTTTATTTCCTTCATCTCACAGTTGAAGGAAACTAAAATTTAATTAAATGTTAAAACAGCTAAGCTCCTTTCCTCACAAACAATTTACTATTTTTTCAGGGTCACCATGTTAATGCTCTATTTCATTTTTTACATATCCAAAATGCTTACGATGTACAGCTCTACCTATAGTTATAAGCGATTGTAGCACGTATATAAAATATAGGATTTTTTGTGTATAACGTAATTCTGCACGACTTTCGTCTAACATGATTATTCGAAAACTTTGGCATGACATCAACATGCATGCAATCTATAAAGTAAGAACGCCTTTATGCATGATTAGGCGGTGTTACATGATCTAAAGTCGGTTGTGATGGGGTATTTGATTGGATGATCCTTATATAAAGTATAAAAACCCTAATTACTTTAGGAGTACGAAATAACATACTCGTCAAAAGGGTCTAAAATCATTCAAGGAGGAGAAATTATGGGTGGTCGGACCATCATTCAAGGGAGTGATGGGGAATTTAGTCGAGATGGTGGGCGAACCATCATTCAAGGAGGACTAAGTCAGGGTGGTCAAACTATTATTCAAGGAAGTGGTGGAGGCTTTAGTCTAGATGGGGGACAGACCATCATTCAAGGAGAGCTAAGTAAAGCTGGACAAACAATCAATCAAAAAGGGGGAGGAATCACAACTATGATGACAACAACGACTTATACTTTGGAATCTTCCGAGGTAAAAAAAAAATAATTGTTTGTTGTCGTCTCCGTCTCGATACCCCCTGCCAATCCAAACAACAACAAAATCCCCTACGAATTCATCCAAAACATAGAGTGTTTGTTTTTTATGGTTTTTGTGTGTGTGTGTCCTTGTCTTTTTGTATAAACAATATCGGAATACTACATTTATGTTTTACATTACTTTTTATAGATAAATAAAATGCAAATAGGACTGCATTTCACTTATAATATCCACAAAATTCTCCAAATTTTAGACTCATGGTAGAATTGAGAATCCAATTACAGTAAGTTTTATTGATTGTTTATTTATAATTTTTTTTTTTCTTCCTTTTTCCCACTGAGTAAATGAATCTGATCACAACGTTATCTGACTAATATGAAAAGGTACATTCTCTTTTGTTGTCAGCTCTCGATTTTGTAACTTTTCTTTGTCTGTTATCAATATTCTGAACGTTGATTTCTAACAATCATTTTTTTACTAGTAATTCCATACTCGTAGTTGGTAAGAATTGACTAACAACTGATTAAATAGCTCTTTTTTGTCTCTTTCTCTTTGGAGGAAAGGCTGCAAGATACACTAACGGTAACAAGATGTGATCAGTGGATTCCTTATTCTAGGGAATTATTGCTTATCCAATTATTTATATTATAGTATTTAAGTAGTAAAAGTTTAGATGTCATTTTTTTTCCAATGTAAGGTTCATTCTTTATTTAGAATATTTAGTAGTGTTTAAATCTACAATTCTAATTATAACTCTTAGAGTGTTGATGGTGAAGGATCAAATCAAATTTCATCATCCAACTATGTGACAAGAGGTGGCAGTAGTAGCAGTGGCGGTGGCCAAAAACAGATGAAGGTAAATAAGACAATTCATGATAAAAATAATATATAATTATAATATAATAGGATGGCCAAGCCCCTGGTTCAATGTCATTTTCTTATTCAACTTCCACTTCAAGTGGAGAACAGGAAATGTCCATGAATGGCGGAGTATCAGGAGCTGGAGGAAAGCTGCAATCCCTTGTATCAACCATGCCAGAGTCTACCATAACTCGTAGTGCGGCTTCATCCGGAGGACCACAAAACTCTGTTGAAATGGAAACATTCATCACAACAACTTCAAACAAAGGAAACGTCTCTGGAGGGATGCAGGTTTGTGTATATAGTTACATATGGATCAGACCATATCAAATCGCCGAACCAATGGTCTGGCATTGGTTCCCGAGATATAGAGCACTTTATTTCTGCAATTTTAGTACAAAAATGTGTTGTAGACCCAGTTTCAAATATTCCATTCTTCTGAATCTATGGTTTAATGTCAACAAACAATGTAACTCTGACAAGTAAAAATGTGCTTCTGACATGTTTTTACATTACCTCTTTTTAGAGTCAAAGCTTATACAATAATCTTGAATTTAACCTCGTAGATCAAATTTTATCTAACATGTCAAATCGATAGTTATTTTTATGCTTCATGTCATTTGATTGAAAGAATAAATAAATTTTGAAGTTACAGGTGAAAATGTACATGTTAATAAATGTTTTCAAATTGTGAGTTTCTGAGGTGAAACCCTTGAGGCGATTTGATGTGGAGTGGCCCATATACATACATATGCTCATGTGACATAGATAAATGACATAACTTTTTTTTTCTATCTCTT
The DNA here is from genome assembly GCF_016086655.4 of Lepeophtheirus salmonis. Taxonomy (NCBI): domain Eukaryota; kingdom Metazoa; phylum Arthropoda; class Copepoda; order Siphonostomatoida; family Caligidae; genus Lepeophtheirus; species Lepeophtheirus salmonis. The sequence goes on along the minus strand of NC_052136.2, from coordinate 17,271,068 downwards.
TGTTTCAGGAAAAAACTGTAGAAAGTAGTAGAAGTGGAGGCGGAGCAACAGGATCCTTTTCTAAATCAGATGGAACAACGGGTGCAAATGGTTTTACTATGAGTCAAGGATCAAAGGTAAAAAGTCATTTAATGTATATTCCTATTCAAAATAAACAAAGTTTTTTGATACCTCTTTAGGCTGACTCCACTGGAACGAGTGCATTAAGCACTGGCATAAAATCATCATTGGTAAGTCTAAAATGAAAGAGATTATACAATGTGAATTGATTTATTCTCATCATTGTAGCCCCCAACCCCTGAGAGAAAGGCCTCATACCCTTCCATCCCAGCATCTAAGGGCTCTTCTAGTCTTTCAAAACAACCTCCAGTTTCCACTGTGGTGGCTCCACCTACTGATACTGTGGGCCCCGTGTACCCTGTAGAAAGAAAGCATCATTATCCAAAGGACATTCCTTCTCGACCACCCGGTCCTCAAAATCCTGAAATGCAATATCCAGTCACAGGCGTGGAGTCCAAACATCATTTTCAAGATAAAGCACCTGCTCATTACGATACAAAAACCCTCGTTGGCCCTGCATTTGATGTCCCTCATCAACATAAGTTCACAAAGGAGAATGTCATCAGTGAAGACATTAAGCAACTTTCTGGGCCAGGTAAAAACAGATATCAAAATAACGTGAGTAAATTGAGCATGATAAATTGGAATTACTGCAATGTGTTATTTTTTTAAATCATTATTATGTTTTTGTTCAACATGTGTATATAATAGTACATAATACGTGAATACATTTGTATCTAGTTATATAGAATCATGCTCGCTCACAAATTTTTTATGCTTTTTCATTTAACACTGAGTATTTTAATTCCTTATTTCTTATTAGCTTATGATGTCCTTCATCAACACAAATATCCAACAGAGGGTAAGCTAGACGTTATTGAATCCAAAATCAATGCTCCTATGACATTTCCAGTCATGAAGGATGTAGAACATCAAAGTAATTACAGACCAGAGCCTGTAAAACATGAATCGGTACGAGAGTTGACAACTCCAATGCTTAAGATCGATAGGAAACATAACTATGCGGGTAATGAGTTAGAGAAAGAGCCTGGAAGTGAAGGGCCCCCCACGGAGTTATCTGGCCCAGTCTATGAAATTGATAGAATAAGCCATTTTAAAGAAATAATTATGCATGCAGAAATGATCAAAGCCCTTCAAGGCCCCGTCTATGACATTGAAAGAAATCATCACTTTCAACAGCTCATGATGCATGCTCACGACTTAAAAAATCTAAATACACCAGTTTTTGACATCGAAAAAGATCATCACTTTCAGGAACTTTTAGTCCATGCACACGAGTTGAAATCCTTAGTGGGACCCGTTTATGATGTTGTTTCGAAAACGCAATATGTACCTGAGTATGAAAAGGTGAAGCATGACAGTGTTATGTCTGGCCCTGTATATCCAGGAGTAGAAGCAAGTAATAAATACAGTATAACTCCTGGAAAACAAAACTTAGGTCAAAATATGACTGGCCCAGTTTTAATTCAAGGAGAACAACCCAAAACTCACTACTTCCCTACAGAAGGAAAGGTTCAAGGAGAAAGAGTTATGGCCCCTCCAGCTTTTAGAGGTATTAATATTGAACATCAAAACCAATACTACCCGGAGATGACTAAAGTATCTGGAGACGCTCCAATGGTTGGACCTAAACTTCCCAATGTGGAATATTCTCACAAATATGGTCCAGTACCTCCAAGAGCACTAGCAGAGCAAGAGCTTCATGGGCCTGTTTATGATGGAGTTGACCCTAAAAATGTTTACAGTATTGTCAATCAACGAGTTTCTGGGGATCTTGTTATGTCCGGTCCGAAATATCCCAACGTTGACAGCTCAAATAAGTATTGTCCAACAGGAGAAAGAGTTGAGGGTAACAAAGTCATGGCAGGACCTGTTTATGAAGGTGTTGACCCCTCAAATAAATATTTTCCGCCAGTTGACAGAGTATCTGGACAACAATTAATGACTGGTCCTAAATATCCTGGTGTTGACGATAAGAATCAATATAACCCAATGACTGAGAAAATATATCAACAATCCCCCATGAGTGGACCTGTTTATCCTGGAATTGATCCAAAAAATAATTATGGTCCTGTAGAAAGACGAGTTGCAGGTGAAATTGTGATGAGTGGTCCAAAATATCCTGGTGTGGACCCAAAAAGTCAATACAATCCCGTTCCTGACAAAGTAATCTCCGAACAACAGATGTCTGGACCTGTTTATCCAGGAATCGATTCATCTAATAAATATTCTCCTAAAACACAAGTAGTACATGGTGAAATTGTACGTAGTGGTCCAAAAATGAGTGATATTGAAGAAAGGAACCAATACTGTCCCATTAAGGATAGAGTACATGGAGAACATATAATGAGTGGTCCCGTATATCATGGTGTAGATCCACAAAATAAATTCAATATTGTTCAAGAGAGGGTTCCTGGAACAAAAGTTATGTCAGGACCTGTATTTCAAGGGGTTGATTCTTCAAATAAGTTTAACATTGTTCCAGACAGAGTAAGTGGAGGGCAAACTATCTCTACACCAGTATATCCGGTCAATCAACTTCATAAGTTTAACCCTTTTGATCCTAAAACAGAAATGCCATCTCATATAACTGGTCCAGTTTATGATGTACCACATGATCACCATTATCGTGAAATCATTTCCCATGCTTTGGCTCTAGGTGACTTTAAATATTCTGACTATGATATGGGGAAAAATGAGTATATGCCAGAAACTGTCCAAGTAGATGTAGTAAGAGATCTCCTTGGACCTGTATACGATGTTTTGAATGAACATCACTATAATCAAGTTAATACAATTGCTCATGAGCTCCAGTCCTTGTCTCAACCCGTTTATACACCAGAGTCCAAACATCACTACAGTGAAATCATGAAACATGTCGACAAATTAGAGAACCTTAATAGCCCAGTTTATGACATACATCGTGATCATCATTTCAAAGAAATCATGTCCCATGTACATCACCTAAAAACCTTAAAAGGACCTGTCTATGATATTGGCACATCAGGTCATCATTTCAAAGAAATAGAGAAACATGTTGACACTCTTAAATCATTAACAGGGCCTGTTTATGAAATTGAGGGGAAAAGTCATTTTGAAGGAATAGTGAACAGTGTGGAAAAACTAAAAAACCTTTCTGGTCCAATATATGACATTGGTAAATCAGATCACCAATATGCAGAAATCCTAAAGCATGTAGATAGTTTGAAATCTCTTCAGGGCCCAAAATATAAAATAGATTCAAAGCATCACTTCAATGAAATTACCAAAAATGTTCAGGAGCTCAAGGAACTTACAGGGCCAGTCTATCAAATCGAAGATACGTCTCATCATTTTAATGAAATTAAAAAGCATGTCAGGTCTCTACAAGATCTACGAGGACCAAAATATGATGTAGATGAGAAGCATCACTTTTCCGAAATACTGAAAAAAGTAGATAAATTGGGTCAACTTCAAGGTCCAGTGTACAATGTCGAGGATAATAAGCACAGTTATGCAGAGATTCAAAAACATCTGGAGGGTTTGAAAACGCTCCAAGGCCCCATTTACACTAATGATGAAAATAAACACCATTTTTCAGAAATTCAAAAGCACATTGACACCGTCAAAACGCTGACTGGTCCAGTTTATGACGTAGGACATCAAAGTCAGTTTACAGGCCTTGTCAATGCAGTTGCAAAACTTAAGACATTGAGTGGTCCAGTGTATGATATTGAAGAATCAAAGCATCACTATAACGAAATAGAAAAAGCTGTAGAAAATCTGAAATCTCTAACGGGGCCAATTTTTGCACTAGAGGAAAGACGTCACAACTTCAGTGAAATTGATGAGCATTTAGATGCTATAAAGGAATTAAAAGGTCCTGTCTATGATGTCGATTTTAATCATCATTTCTCAGAAATTATCAGACATGCGAGAAACAAGCAAGACTTAGTTGGTCCTGTCTATAATTTAGATCAAATAAATCATTGTTTTCAAGATATTAGGAAACATGTATCAAATTTAAATGAACTAAGAGGCCCTGTGTATAACGTTGAAGTTAAAAATCATTTCGAGGAAATTGCTAAAAATGTAGAGAGTCTCAAAACATTGAAGGGCCCTGTCTATAATGTAGAGTCCCAGCATAAGTTTGCAGAAATCACAAAGCATGTCGAAAAGTTACAGAACCTTCAAGGTCCTATTTACAACACTGATGAGACTAAAAACCACTACCATGAAATTATGAAACACGTGGAGAAGCTCAAGTCCCTCAAGGGACCAATCTATGACGTTGAGCACAATAATAGTTATAAGGACCTATCCATGCGTGTAGATAAATTAAAGACTTTGCACGGTCCTGTGTACGACACAGATCATAAGAATCAATTTTCAGAAATATTGGAACAAGTCGATCAAATACAAGATCTCATAGGCCCAGTCTACAATATAGGAACCAGCAAGCACAATTTTAATGTTATACAGAAACAACCTGAGCGAATCACAAATCTTGAAGGTCCTGTTTACTCTTTTGGGAGTCCAGCTCATCATTTCTCAGAAATAGTGAAGCACGTCGATACACTCAAGGATTTGAAAGGCCCTGTGTACGCATGTGAGCATAAAAACACGTTTCAAGATATTATTCAACATGCACAGACGCTAAAGAAATTGGTGGGACCCGTCTATGACGTAGAGCATGGAAGTAAATTTAGAGAAATCATTCAAAGTGCACAAAAAGTAAGTAATTTGAAGGGCCCAGTCTATGATGTAGATCATGGTAGTCATTTTAAGGAGTTTATCCGAAACGCGGAAAACTTTAAATCTCTCATTGGACCTGTTTACGAAGTAGAGACGAAACATCATTTCTCCGAGATAGAAAAGCATGTAGGGGACTTGAAAAATTTGAGTGGACCAATCTACAAAATAGATCGAGCACATCAGTTTCACGAAATCGCCGAGAATAAAAGTGGAGTTCAGGAACTAACAGGTCCGGTTTACAACATTGACAACGAACATCATTTTAATGAAATCATCAAACATACTCAACATTTACAAGACCTTAAAGGTCCAGTATACGACTTGGAGTCTCCCGGACATCACTACTCAGAACTTCAAAAGACTGTAGAGAGTATTAAGAAATTGGAAGGTCCAGTGTATGCATGTGATCACGCAAATAAGTTCCAAGATATAATCAAGCACACAGAAAAAATTAAAAGCTTGGTCGGTCCTGTGTATGAAGTGGATCATGGCAGTCACTTCGTCGATATTGTTAAGAATGTCGAGAAAATTAAAAATCTTACGGGGCCTGTATATGACATTGATCATAATAGTCACTTTAGGGAGATTGAGAAGCACGTAGATCAAATCAAGAAATTGACCATGCCTGTGTATGACGTTGAGAGTAAACACAGCTATGGTGAAATATTAAAACACTCCTTGGAATTGAAAAACTTAACAGGGCCTGTCTTTAAAATTGATAGAAAACATAATTTTGCTGAGTTTCAAGATAGAGTCCCAGGAACGCAAGAACTTCATGGTCCAGTCTATGACGTTGATCAGAATCAGCATCATTTCTCAGAAATTAAGAAACATCTTGATAAGATACAGCAGCTCACATTCCCAGTTTATGATATTCAAAGAGACCATCACTTCTCTGAAATTAAAAAGCATGTTGATATGATATCTAATTTGCAAGGCCCCGTCTATGATATAGGCAGTTCAAGTCATCATTTCAGTGAGTATGACAAAGCAAAAGACAACATTAAAAATCTAAAGGGTCCAGTTTACGACGTAGAAAGTAAACATAACTTCAAGGAACTCAGCAAAAATATAGAAAAACTTAAACAGCTCAAAGGACCCGTCTATGAAATCGAAAATCAACATCACTTTAATGAATTTGAAAAGCAAGTAAAGACCCTTATGACATTGGAAGGCCCCGTCTATGATATCGATCGAGAGCATCACTACTCACAGATATTGAAGCATGTAAGCGACATCAAAAGTTTGTCAGGACCAGTATACAAGATTGATAGGGCACATCAATATGCTCAAATTATTGAGGAAGTAAAATCCATAAAAGATCTTGTTGGCCCCGTTTATGGAATAGATAGAGACCATCATTTTAATGAAATCAATAAGCATCTGGATAAAATTCAAGACCTTCAAGGTCCAGTGTATCAGTCAGTAGATATTCATCATAAATTTAGCGAAATTTTGAAGCATGTGGATACACTGAAGGACCTCAAAGGACCCGTTTATAACATTAATCGGGATCATCATTTTAGTGAAATCAAGAAATGTGTAGAGGATATTAAGACCCTTAGAGGTCCAGTTTATCTCTCAGAGAGCGTCTCACACTTTAATGAAATCATTAAAAATGTGGATAAACTAAAGAATCTTAAAGGTCCAGTCTATGATATAGAGAGAGATCATCATTTTAAGGAAATCCTTTCACATGCAGAGTCGGCTAAAAATCTGATTGGTCCTGTATATGATGTAGGTCATGACCATAGCTATAAAGAACTATTACAACATGTGGATAAACTAAAAGATCTACAAGGCCCAGTCTATAACATTCAGAGAGATCACCGTTTTTCTGAAATTGTGACTTCCATGAATCAAATTAGGTCTCTAAATGGTCCAGTCTATGACATTGACAATGACCATCACTTCAATGTGATTGAGAAGAATATAAAAACTCTTAAAAATCTGTCTGGACCCGTATACGATATTGATAGATGTCATCATTTTGACAGTATTTTGTCTCATCTCTCAGATATCAAAACCCTTCAAGGGCCAGTCTATGATATTCAACGGAATCACAACTTCCAGGAAATAGAAAAACACGTAGTGGGTCTTCAAAATCTAAAGAGTCCTGTTTATTCTTGTATTCATGAGCATAGCTTCAAAGGTGTTTTATCAATCATATCTGATTTGAAGACACTCAAAGGTCCTATTTACGATGTGGCACACTCCAATCAATATAACGAAATATTGAAGAATGTGGAAGCAATTAAAAGTCTGAAGGGCCCAGTCTATGATATTGCGAACCATCATAACTTTAGAGCAATAGAAAAAGTGATGACAGATATTAAAACACTTAGTGGACCCGTTTATAAAATTGATCGTAAGCATGACTACGGTGGAGATGAGCCTATTTCATCGAAAGTAAAGGAGTTACTTGGTCCTGTTTATGAAATTGAGAGAGATCATCACTATAATGAGATACAAAGTCACATCAAGGCCGTTAGAGAGTTGGGTGGACCCGTATATGACGTCGATAGAGATCATCATTTCAATTCAATACATAAGCATGTTGTAGATATTCAAAATCTTGCTGGGCCAGTCTATGACGTTCTGAGTGAGCATCACTTTAATGAAATAGATAAGAGAATATCAAGTATATTATCTTTACGTGGGCCTGTTTACGATTGTTCCCACGATCATAACTACAAGGAAATCATCAGTAGACTCTCAGATATTAAAAATCTTCAAGGTCCAGTTTATCAAATAGATAATGAGCATCATTTCAAGGAGATTTTTTCACATTTGTCGGATTTGAAAACTTTGAAAGGACCCGTCTATGACATCGATAAAAATCATCATTTTAACGAAATCGAAAAACAAATTTCTAATCTTAAAAGCCTAACCCAACCTGTTTTTAAAATTGACCGTGAGCATGGATTCAGAGGAGAACCAACAATCGCGTCAGATACAAAAACACTTACTGGACCTGTATATGATGTTGATAATTCTCATCACTTCAATGAGATTGAGAAACACATGTCATCTCTTAAAAAGCTCACTGGACCTGTTTATGACATTGATAGAGAACATCATTGTGATGCCATTTATAAGCACATTTCAGAAATCAAGAACCTCACAGGTCCAGTATATAACGTTGATCATCAACACAAGTTTGCTGAAATTGAGAAACATATCTCAGGGATAGTCAAGCTTGAAGGACCTGTCTATAACTGCCTCCACGGCCATAATTTCCGAGAAACCATAAAACAGTTGTCGGAATTAAAGGAATTGATGGGACCAGTCTATAAGATAGATCGAGATCATAGATTCAAAGAGATTCTATCACATATCTCTGATTTGAAGTCCCTTAAAGGGCCAGTCTATGAAATTGAAAGTAAGCATCACTATTCAGAAATTGAGAAGAAATTAGATCAAATCAAACATTTAGCTGGTCCTGTCTATAAAATTGATAGAGGGCATGGCTATGAAGGTGAAGACGTAAAACATAGTGACTTAAAACCCCTCGTTGGTCCTGTCTACGATGTTACAAGCGAACATCACTTTAATGAAATTGATAAACGTATCAAATCCTTGAAAAACTTGAAAGGTCCAGTCTATGACATAGAGAGAGAACATCAATTTAAGGATCTAGAAAAAATCGTCATCGATATGCAGAAACTCAACGCACCTGTTTATGACATAAATCGTTCACATCATTTCAACGAAGTAGATAAGAAAATTTCAGGAATATTGAAACTTGAAGGCCCAGTCTACCAATGTCTTCACGATCACAACTTTAAGGAAATCCTTAGCAAATTAGTGGAATTAAAGGAACTAAAAGGTCCAGTATATAACATTGACCACAACCATCACTTCAAAGAAATATTTTCACACATTTCCGACATAAAAACACTGACAGGTCCTGTATATAATGTTGATAAAGATCATCATTTTAATGAAATTCAAAAACATTTAGAAAAAATTAAAAACATGGCCAGTCCAGTCTATAATGCTGAACGAGATCATAAATACCAGGGAGAAAAAGCTAAGGCTTCAGGCGTCAAAGAATTAAATAGACCCATCTATGATACAGAAACTGAACATCATTTCAATGAAGTGAATAAGCACATTGATACACTTAAAGAACTAAAAGGTCCAGCCTATAAAGTCAATAGAGACCATCATTTTAACGAAATAGAGAAAAGAGTCATTCAAATACAAAACCTAGTAGGCCCAGTTTATGACATTGAAAGAGCAAACAACTATAGCAATGTTGAGGAAAGAATAGCTAGGGTTTTAAAATTAGAAGGTCCTGTCTATAAATGCCTTCACGAACACAGTTATAAGGAAGTTATGAAAAAATTAATAGAGATCAAAAACCTAACTGGGCCCGTGTATAATGTGGAACACAGTAATCAATTTGATCAGATTTTATCACATATTTCTGACTTAAAAACACTCAAAGGTCCTGTATATGATGTAGATAAGAATCACCATTTCATGGAAATTCAAAAACATTTAATTGACATTAAAACTTTGAATTTCCCTGTTTTCAAAATTGATCGAGAGCATACATACACTCGAGATGAAACAATAGCCTCAGATATTCAAAATCTTTTTGGTCCAGTCTATAAAATTAAAAACGAATCGCACTTTAATGAAATCAACAATCATATTGATAGAATTAAAAATCTATCAGGCCCAGTATATGAGATTGATAGAGACCATCACTTTGGGGAGATTGAAAAACATGTGATTGACTTAAAAAAGCTAATGGGGCCAGTGTACAACGTAGAGAGAAATCACAATTTTAGAGAAACGGATAAAAAAATCATTCAAATTTTGAAACTGGAGGGTCCAATTTATAATGTAATTCATGATCACAACTATAGTGAGTTCATCAAGAACCTAGTAGATGTAAAAAGCCTAGCAGGTCCAGTTTATAGAATTGATAACGAACATCATTTTTCAGAGATTTTCAAACACATTTCTGACTTGAAAACGCTAAAAGCCCCTGTTTACGATGTAGATAAGGAACATCATTTTAATGAAATTCAAAAGCATCTGATTGAAATTAAAAAACTGTCTGGTCCAGTATATGACGTTGAAAGGAATCATAAATTTCTCCGAGATGAAGTAAAACATACTGATTTTTCACCTTTGTCAGGTCCTGTTTATAAAATAGAGAATGAACACCATTTCAATGAAATTGAAAAACATATTCAAACGCTCAAAAATCTTAAGGGCCCAGTTTATGAAATTGATCGTGAGCATCACTGTAATGAAATTAAAAAACATGTCACTGACCTAAAAAAACTAGTAGGGCCTGTCTATGACATTGATAGGGATCACACATTCAATGAAGTTGCTAAAAGAGTTGAAAGTATCGTACAACTCTCTGGACCGGTGTATGATGTTTTGAGAGATAATAATTTTAGAGAGATTTTATCTCATTTAAGTGACTTGAAAAACCTTGTAGGACCTGTCTACAAAATAGATAATCAACATCATTTCTCAGAGATCATAAAGCATATCCACGACTTAAAGTCCTTAAAAGCCCCCGTGTATGATGTTGATAAAAATCATCATTTCACGGAGATTCAAAAGCATTTAATAGACTTAAAGAAATTGCAAGGGCCAGTCTATAGCATTGATAGAGAACATAAGTATGAAGGAGAAGAGGTTCGACCCTCTGATATCCTAAATTTGGCAGGCCCTGTTTATAAAATTGAAAATGAACATAATTTCAATGAAATTGAAAAACATATGAAATCTCTAAAGAATCTCAAAGGCCCTGTTTATGAAATTGACCGTGATCACCATTTCAGCGAAATGGAAAAACACGTCATAAATTTGCAAAAATTGGCAGGACCAGTTTACAAAATTGATAGGGAACATAACTTTTCCGAAATAGAAAGCAAAGTGCAGACTTTATTGAAACTTGTTGGTCCGGTATATGATGTTCTACATGAGCACAACTATAAGGATGTTCTAAAAACACTTGTAGACTTGAAAACTCTAACTGGGCCTATATATCATATAGAAAACGAACATCACTGTAATGAAATATACAAACATATAAGTGATATAAAAACCCTAAGGGGACCCGTTTATGATGTAGATAAAGATCACCATTTTAATGAAATAAAAAAACATTTGATACAGCTAAAAAATCTAACAGGCCCAGTCTATGATACAGAAAGGTCAAACAAATATGAAGGAATGGATATCAAGGCAACTGATTTGTCCACTCTATCAGCCCCAATATATAAAATAGAAAATGAACATCATTTTAATGAAATCCAAAAACACTTGGATAGATTAGAGAGCCTAAAAGGACCTGTATATGAAATTGAGCGTGAACACCATTGTAATGAAATAGTCAAAAATGTAAATAAAATAAAATCTTTGGCCGGGCCTGTTTATAATATTGATAGAGAACATAAATTTGCTGAAATAGAAGAAAGAATGAAAAGTTTATTAAACTTACGAGGACCAGTCTATGACGTCCTTCATGATCACAACTATAAACAAATACTATCTAGATTGGTTGATTTAAAAGAACTTGTTGGACCAGTGTACCAAATAGAAAATGAACACCATTTTAATGAAGTATTAAAACATGTATCAGGTCTGAAAACTCTCAAAGGCCCTGTGTATGATGTCGATAAAGATCATCATTTCAAGGAGATTCAAAAGCATTTAATAGACTTAAGGAAATTGCAAGGACCCGTCTATCACATTGATAGAGACCATAAATATGAAGGAGATGAGGCTCGACCCTCTGATATCCTTAACTTGGCAGGTCCAGTTTATAAAATTGAAAATGAGCATCATTTCAATGAAATTGAAAAACATATGAAATCTCTAAAAAATCTCAATGGCCCTGTTTATGAAATTGATCGTGAACATCACTGTAATGAAATTGAAAAACATATAACTGATTTGAAGAAATTGACTGGTCCTGTATATAATATTGATCGAGAGCATAACTTTAACGAAATTGACAAACGTGTAAAAAGTCTTCTTAAACTTGAAGGACCAGTTTATGACGTTCTTCATGAACACAACTATAAAGAAATCCTTTCAAAATTGGTTGATTTAAAAGATTTGGTTGGGCCAGTGTATCATATAGAGAATGAACATCATTTCAATGAAATTTTAAAGCACGTAGAGGACATTAAATCTTTACATGGCCCTGTCTATGATGTCGATAAGGATCATCATTTTTCAGAAATTCAAAAGCATTTAATAGATCTGAAAAACTTGACTGGCCCTGTTTATAGCATTGAAAGAGACCATCAATTTAAAGGATTAGATATAAAACCCACTGATCTTTCATCATTATCAGGACCTGTTTATAATATTGAAAACGATCACCACTTCAACGAAATTGAGAAACATGTGGAGAGTTTGAAAAAACTAACGGGGCCTGTTTATACAATCGACAGAGAGCATCATTGCAATGAGATTAAAAAACATATACTTGACTTGAAAAAGCTTGTAGGTCCAGTTTATGACATTAATCGGGAGCATCACTTTAATCAATTAGAAAAGAAAGTAGAGGGTCTCTTAAAATTGGAGGGTCCAGTGTATGACGTGCTCCATGACCATAATTACCGGGAAGTTTTGTCCCGACTACATGAATTAAAAACACTTGCTGGTCCTGTCTATCATATTGATAATGAACATCATTTTAATGAGATAATGAAACGTATAAGTAACTTGAAAACATTACAAGGCCCAGTATATGACATTGAAAAGGATCATCACTTTTCGGAGATTCAAAAACGTTTAGTAGATCTTAAAAACTTAATGGGTCCAGTTTACAAAATAGACAGAGAACACCAATATCCAGGAGATGACGCAAAGCATACAGATCTTGCTCCTTTGTCAGGCCCTGTATACAAAATAGAGAATGAACATCATTTCAATGAAATTGATAAACACATTGAAAGTCTAAAGAAATTAACTGGCCCCGTCTATGAAATTGATCGAGACCATCATTTCAAAGAAATAGAGAAACATGTACTAGATTTGAAAAACCTGGCTGGTCCAGTATATAAAATTGATCGTGAACATCACTTTAATGAGGTTGGTAAAAAAATTGCAAGCTTACTAAAGTTAGAAGGTCCTGTCTATGACGTTCTACATGATCATAACTATAAAGAAGTTTTAAAAAGTTTAGTTGATTTGAAGAACTTAGTCGGCCCAGTGTATGATATACAAAATGAACATAATTTCAATGAAATTTTGAAACATGTAACAGATTTAAAAACACTGACAGGCCCGGTATATAATATTGAAAAAGATCATCATTTTAACGAAATTCAAAGAATATTATTCGACTTAAAAAATCTTACAGGTCCAGTATACAGGATTGATAGAGATCATAAGTATGAAGGAGAAGGGGCACGACCCTCTGATATCCTAAACTTGGCAGGCCCTGTTTATAAAATTGAAAATGAACATCATTTCAATGAAATCGACAAACATATGGAATCTTTAAAAAAGCTCAATGGGCCTGTATACGAAATTGATCGAGAACATCATTGCAATGAAATTGAGAAACATATTTTAGATTTGAAAAAACTAGTTGGGCCTGTATATGATATTGATCGAGGACATAACTTTAATGAAATAGAAAAGAGGATAGAAAGTCTTTTAAAACTTGAGGGACCAGTTTATAAGGTCTTACATGACCATAATTTCAAAGAAATCTTCTCAAAAATACTTGACTTGAAAAATCTTGCAGGACCGGTTTATGACGTAGAATCAAAGCATCACTTCAAGGAAATATTTTCTCATATATCCGATCTAAAATGTTTGACTGGTCCAGTATATGACATAGACAAAAATCATCATTTCACAGAAATTGAAAAAATCATATTAGATTTAAAATCTCTGGCAGGTCCAGTTTACAAGATACAGCGAGAGCATGAATATCAAGGCTCTGATGCAAAGCCTGCAGATCTAACTGCACTTGTAGGGCCAGTTTATGACATACAAAATGATCACCATTTTAATGAGATAGATAAACACATGGAAAGTTTGAAAAATTTGGCAGGACCAGTTTATAATATTGACCGAGAGCATCACTTTAAGGAAATAGAGAAACATATTGCAGATATACAAAATTTGTTTGGACCAGTATACGACATTTATAGAGAGCACAATTTCAATGAAGTAGACAAGCGAATCGATAGTCTTTTAAAGCTTGAAGGCCCAGTTTATCAAGTTCTACATGACCATAATTTCAAAGAAATCTTCTCAAAAATACTTGACTTGAAAAATCTTGCAGGACCAGTTTATGACGTAGAATCAAAGCATCACTTCAAGGAAATATTTTCTCATATATCCGATCTAAAATGTTTGACTGGTCCAGTATATGACATAGACAAAAATCATCATTTCACAGAAATTGAAAAAATCATATTAGATTTAAAATCTCTGGCAGGTCCAGTTTACAAGATACAGCGAGAGCATGAATATCAAGGCTCTGATGCAAAGCCTGCAGATCTAACTGCACTTGTAGGACCAGTTTATGACATACAAAATGATCACCATTTTAATGAGATAGATAAACACATGGAAAGTTTGAAAAATTTGGCAGGACCAGTTTATAATATTGACCGAGAGCATCACTTTAAGGAAATAGAGAAACATATTGCAGATATACAAAATTTGTTTGGACCAGTATACGACATTTATAGAGAGCACAATTTCAATGAAGTAGACAAGCGAATCGATAGTCTTTTAAAGCTTGAAGGCCCAGTTTATCAAGTTCTACATGACCATAATTTCAAAGAAGTTTTCTCAAAGATACTTGATTTGAAAAATCTTGCTGGACCTGTTTACGACATTGATAGTAAACATCAGTTCAAAGAAATTTTCTCACACATTGCAGACTTGAAATCACTTCAAGGTCCAGTTTATCATATAGAAAATAACCATCATTTTAATGAAATAGAGAAAATAATTTTAGATTTGAAAAATTTAGTTGGTCCAGTTTACAAGATACAGCGAGAGCATGAATATCAAGGCTCTGATGCCAAGCCTGCTGATTTAACTGCACTTGCAGGGCCAGTTTATGACATACAAAATGATCACCATTTTAATGAAATAGATAAGCATATGGAAAGTTTGAAAAATTTAGCAGGACCGGTTTACGATATTGACCGAGAGCATCACTTCAAGGAAATAGAGAAACATGTAGCAGATTTACAAAACTTGGTAGGTCCAGTTTATGACATTTACAGGGACCACAATTTTAATGAAGTAGACAAACGAATAGATAGTCTCCTGAAATTAGAAGGACCTGTTTATAAAGTATTACACGATCACCAATTTAAAGAAATATTTTCTAAGCTTTTGGACTTAAAAAATCTCGCCGGGCCTGTTTACCACATTGACAATAAACATAAATTTAAAGAAATCTTCTCTCATATCGCCGACTTAAAATCTTTAGCAGGACCAGTCTATGACATTGATAGTACCCATCACTTTACCGAAATTGAAAAACATTTATTTGATTTAAAAAATTTAGCTGGACCCGTTTATACGATAGACAGAGAGCATAAATATGATGGACCTGAAGGTAAGCCTTTAGATTTGCATCCATTAGTCGGTCCAGTCTATGCAATCGATCATGTACACAATTTCAATGAAATTGATAAACATATGGAAAGTCTAAAGAAATTAAATGGGCCAGTTTATAAAATAGATCGAGAGCACCACTTTGCTGAAATTGAAAAACACGTTTCTGACTTACAATCCTTGAACTATCCTGTCTATGACATTTATCGTACACACAATTTTGCTGAAATACGCAAAGCATTACTCGACTTGAAAAACCTAACCGGACCCGTTTATTCTATTGACAATGAGCATCACTTTAATGAAATTGAAAAACATATAATTGATTTAAAATCTCTCGCAGGCCCAGTATATCACATTGATAGTACACATCACTTTTGCGAAATAAATAAATGTATAGCGGATTTGAAGAGTCTTCATGGGCCAGTTTATGACGTTGAACATCCACACAGATTTGCTGAAATAGAAAAACATATTGCAGATTTGAAAACACTAAATGGACCTGTTTATCACATTGATCGCGATCATAGATTCCAAGAGATTGAAAAGCACATGGACACACTCAAAAATCTGAATGGGCCCGTTTACGAAATAGACAGAGCCCATTGTTTTGCAGAAATATCAAAGAATGTCGCAGATTTAAACAACTTGACAGGACCAGTTTATCATATTGACAGGGAACATCATTTCAAAGAAGTTGAAACTCGTCTAACAGATCTTAAATGTTTAGCTGGTCCAGTCTATGATTGCAATAGAGATCATCACTTCAATGAAATAGATAAACACATTGAGAGTTTGAAGTCTCTAGCTGGACCTGTTTATAACATTGACCATGCACACAACTTCAAAGAGATACAATCTCATATCGTGGATTTGAAGAACCTGACAGGTCCTGTCTATCAAATACCTAGGGATCATCATTTTGAGGAAATTGACAAACATGTGGCGGATCTTAAGTGTCTATCTGGTCCAGTCTACGAAGTAGAGAGTAAACATCACTTTAAGGAAATAGAATCTCATATGGCAGATCTTAAAGAATTGACTGGACCTGTTTATCATATTGACAATAACCATCATTACAAGGAAATAATAAAAAAGGTGGATAATCTTCATGATTTGGTAGGCCCCGTGTATGACATAAAGGCCGGCCATCATTTCAAAGAAATATATTCACATATGGCAGATCTACAAACACTCACTGGTCCCATTTATGTAGATAAGCCACATAAATACAAAAAAGATTATTCTAGGCCCATGGATATTCAAACATTGGCTGGACCAGTTTATGAAATTGACTCTAAACACTTATATCAGAAAGATTTTAATCAGCCTACTCAACTTCCACATCTTGCTGGACCAGTCTATGATGTAGAAAATAAAAACTCATATGGTCATGATTTCAACATTGAAGTAGAGAAAAATGAATTAATTGGCCCTGTATACAATGTGGAAAGTAAGCACGCCTATAAGAAAGACTTTGCTATAAAAGCAAACAAGGTTGAATCGAGCGGACCCGTTCGATCAGGGCTTTCTCAACATCATTTTAAACACCAAATCCACTTGCCTCATCAAAGGGATAAGAAAAAGACACCTTCCTACGAAGTTCATGAAAGTCATCACTTCCGAACGAGTCAAACACATCAACACGATCTTGATAACTTGCAAGGACCAATCTATAGTAAAGAAGTTCGAAACGTTCGCCATCACTTCTCTGACGGATTCGGAAATATTTCAAAGCAAGAGCCTAAAGTAGTAGATAAGCAAAAGATTAACAAACAAGTGGAATTAGTGAATAAATTCTTCAAAAAAGAAGCTGAGACTTTAGCTGAACAGAGAATCACTACTACTACTTCTTCCGCCCAATTTTCGAGTATCTCCGTAGATCAAGCAAGGCAAGCAGGTCAAGAAAGAAAACAATTAGCCTTGAAACGTAGAGAAGAGTTTGTTTCCGAGATGAAGATCCGAGGAAAAACAATTCAGGAAATCAATGCTGAAAGAGATGATATGATTGAAAAGGAAGTTCGCAAGATTCAAGAAGAGTCTACAAAAATGATGGAACGATATTTGGAAGAATCCCGTAAGCGAGAAGAGTCCATCAAGAGAGAACGGGATAGTCAAAATGAGATGGAACGTAAGAATAAAGAGATTATGGAAAAATCCTTTGCAGAGAGAGCCGAAAAGGAACGACGTCGAAAGGAAGAGCTTGCTCGACAACAAGAACTTATTTCTGGACAATTTGTTCAAAAAGTTCAAGAGCAACGACGAAGAGAGAGCTTCGCAAAAATGGAGGCTGAGCATAAGGAAAAATTACTTCAAACTGAGGTAACTAAGGTTGAATTCTCCCCAAAAGAGTATAAAGCTCGACTTGAAGAGAAGAAGATGATTGAAAAGGCTCATATGGAAGAAAAAAGGATTCAAGATGAAAGGAGAAAGAGAGAATTAGGAAGACTAGAACAAGATCAACGCATTCTCCTTCAACAACAGCAAAAAATGGCTCAAATAAAAGGTAGCAGTACTGGAGGAACACAATCCAACTTTAGAAAAGGGGGTATAAAAATGCCTGATGTTCGATCCTTTGGCTTTGGGAATGTACGAACAGGTCAAGTAACCACACGAAAGTTAAATTTCCTACGATCAGCTTCTGTAGATCGCTATGACCAAGTTGGGCGTGATAGTCTTAATCCAGAAATGGGCAGCTCTCCTGTCCCTAATAATAATAACATCATCGACAACAACAGCCAACCAATTGCAAGATTTCGAACAGCAAAATCCGAAGCAAGGACTGTATCTTTTAACACGGATCCTGTTCAATCATGGACAAATGCTATTATTGATCATGCTATTCAGAGGGGAGATGGAACACATTCTCCTATTTCAATTCCTGGAGCCGATACTACGCTCATGGGTGGACGGCAACAAACATCAGTGATTACTCAGACCCAAAGATTCCAAACTTTTTCATCATCATCATCTACAACCGTTGGAGGGGGAGGAAGTGGACCCTTATCCTCTTCCAGTCAATACACGGATCTTTAAACAAAGATGATAATGTATTAATTCATATTATTACTATATACATATTATAAACAATGTCCTTTTGTATTTACTAATAATTCCTACTGCATGCTACTCGTATCTTAATATTAATGTATTTTATTGCATATATAATTGTGTATTTAACATGTTGATTGAAATATTATGTCAAAAAAACAACATAAAGAAAATAGATTAAACCTTTTTTTTACTAAAAGCTCAAAGAATTATGTTTTAATTATGGCAAAAAGTCTATTTAAGGATATTTTGAAAGCATTTTTATGGGTCAGTCACTTATAGAAGTATGTTAGTAGAGGATAGAACAATTATGTAGAATTCTTCTGGGATAAGGATAAAAATACTTGTATAGTTATTGACAGCCTTTGCTTTCTGCTTATAAAAATAGAGAGGCATATCTACTTTGATAAGTATGTAGCTAATTAAAATGGAGTGTAATAGCTTGTGAAAATAAGGGTGGTGTTTATAATACACGACACATCGCATACTGTAGCTTATAATAGAAACATTAGCTACTAGGGAGACTTCATGTATTAAGCGAATTATGTAATGGAAGATACGTGTGCATAATAATAATTATTAGTTATAACTAAATTAGTCTTGCCAGGTTGAGAAATAATCATGTGTATTTGTTAAAATTGACGTAATCGAAAGTTCTAGAGACGTATATTCGAATAAAACATAAATGTTTTCAAGTAGCGATATATGAAGAAAAACATACTTTCAAAATGGAATATTTGCAATGTTGTACATATGTATAAATAGTAGAATTACGCTATGATAATATTACATAGAAGAAGTTAGCTATTGAAGGAAGGAAGTGTGCAAACATCGAGTCTCATTCTTGTCTAACTAAGCACCTTAGTTCATCATAATTAATTCAAACACTTGATGGATATCTCCTTTTGTAAGGAGTAAAGAATGCAATAGTAGATTGACTCAACGACATTTATCCTACAAATATCAAATTATTTCTTTATACTTGAACGCATATTTTGATCCAAATATTTTGCATTGAAAATGTACAACTCCCAACAAGAAAGGTGACGACAACACTTGGATGAAGACTGATGCATTCTATAATTTATAAACAAAAAAGAACATGGACAAACTTAGCTATCAATGAAATAGTAGGTACATAATTTCTGCGTAAATATTGAGGGTTTCTACAAAAGGATTAGGAACATTTTTTGTAGTAACTACAGATTTCAATAGCTATTCCATAATTAGTTATTTTCTCTATTCAGTACTGTTGTGTAAGACTAAAAGTTCATTAAATGAAGTTCAGTCATTTACAAAATTACCTTACACCCTATGAATAAATTAGGTTTGCTAGGAGTAAGATGCTCTTTAAATGAAATTAATATAGTCATAACCTCTGGAGATGTGTAGAAAGGTAATTCTACTTAGGAATATATAGTGTAGTATAAGTTAGGATTTTGTACAAGTTGCAATTTGTACAGATTGCACAAACTATGAGATGAAGTTTCTTTATGAATGATGAATTTACAATAGAATTCTGGTAAGTATTGTTACGTTTGGCAACCCATGAAATGTTCGATATAGTCAGGGTATAATTTTATACATTACTTATTGGTAAGGGTATAATGTTTCACTTTAGATAACTCAAGGGTTCGCGTTTAAATTACATTTTAAATAAGTGTGTACATAAATTTAAATAATCAAAATGAAAGGATGGCATAAATCCATGGTCACGGTTGAGAGTGTGCATGTAACCTCAAAATACAACACACCCTCTAAAATTTACAATATTATTGTTATGTCACCCTTCCTCCCACAAAATCGAGCATGCGCGTCACATAAAAAAGATAGTATTTATATATAATTGTATAAAACCAGTATGTAAAAATGAATGAAATCTCACAGGCCTTTAGCTCAACTTATATTTTTTTTTTAAAGGAAGTACTTTATAAATTAAAAAAATTAGTGTGACTTTAAATAAGGCTTAGAAACAAGCTAAAGTACTCCCGGCTACAAGTTGTTATTATTATTCGTCAGAAGAGAAGATCTAAGCATTGAGTAACTACGTGTGAGTGTCCTCATGAAAAACAGAAAGTAGCAATGACGATTTGTTGGGGAGTTATCATTTATATTATTAAAACAAATTTGTATATGTTTGTCGACCCCTAAAAACTCCGACCAATGCGTGCTACTTCTGCTAGTGATTTAAATAAACTGTGACTTGAACTCGAAGAAAACCTGAACTTCATTCATGTGCACCACGATTTTTGTAAAAATTAATCCAACTCCTCCACAATATTTTTTTGGGAGCCTACAACATACTCGAACTCTAACAATCAAAACTTGAAACGTAAAAAAACTATAGACAATCCTAACCTAAAATACCAAGGCAAACGTAAAAATTATTATTAATGAGCTACTCATACCAAAACGATTTTCCTTTTATAATATGCATATTTATGTACTTCACAGAAAAAGGCAGTTTTAACATTCAAATTCTTGTTTTTCTCATAAATAAAATAGTGCATAATATCTGCACTATTCAGTCTCATATTTTCTACTAATAATATCTCCATTGCATCATCTCTGAAATAAAATACAAAAATATTTTTGAACAAGTAATTTGATAAGAAGTATATTAAGGGTCCAACGTAACTACATGAAATAACATATCAAAGACAAACGACATGAATTTACTACTATGAGTTAATTGAGTTCTTGGATAATTGCAGGGTACATGTTATATATTTTTTACTGAAGAGAGGTACACTATCAAAAGATATCCTTAACGAAAGGGCAACCTCAAATTGGAATAAACCAATAAGGAGAAAAAAATTGGAATTAATAACATAGATTTATTCAATACTCTTTGTGAATATATATTATTAATTGTTTTAAATGTCCTTCAGACGTTACTTTACGATAAATATGTTGTTAAAAGAGTTGAAACATGACATTGAACTTTAGGGCATTGATGGGTAAATTTAAACGAAATATTTCTTTTTAATTTAAGTAGGTTTAATTTCCCAATCATGAATAATATCAAATTACTTTTTATAGTAGACCCATTTTACTAAAAAGAGAAGATTAAAGATCCAAAATTATGTTATAGTCAGTCAATTTATTCCAGCTATTCTCCATTTAATCAGAAAATAATTTGAGGTCAACAAAACAACAATCATAGCGGCGTTATCAACTGTCAATGTGTTTTTTTTCAACGTATCAGTGTTTTGAACGTTGATTAGTGAATTTAAATTAGTTCTTGTTAAGCTAGAAACGATTCTCAACATTTATAAAATAATAATTGTACAGTAGAGAAGAGGAATGGACTAACTAACAACTGATTTTGTCCTTTTTTGTTGCATTTCGAATAAAAGGTTGCAAGATACGAGTAAGTTAGTGAAGTAACCCATAAGGAACAACAGTGAACAAATCAACAGCTGATCAAAAAACACATAAAAATTCTTCAGCTAATGTGATGATAATATTGTACCGTATACTCCTATTTCTTTTTTATTAATAAGGTAGCAAAAATGAAAACAGAGTAAGAACAAAGGCTCGGAAAAAGATGGATTCGACAGAAGCACTTTAATATTGTAAATCCAAGGGCGAATTATATCTTTTAGATTTGGTCATTTTTCACAAAAGCAATGACAGATACGGGACCGATTTTAATGCCTATAGTATAGATCTATGCAATGCTATTCAGGGGCGTCCACACGGGTTGATCTGGAGATCTGTAGCCCCCCCCCCAAAAAAAAAAAAATGATAATAATAATGAATTCTTGCATTTTACTAAAAAATTATAATATTTGAAAATTCATTTAATTTTCTGTGAATAACCTTGGATTTTTGAAATATTTTTCCATAAAATTTTATATTAAAATTTTTTTTTCATAAAATTTTATATTTGAAATTTTTTTCAACAAAATTAATTTTTTTTGTAAACAACTGTTAGTTTTTGGAATTTTTTGAGGATAGTTGTAGATTTTTGATTTTTTTTTTTTTCAAATATTTCCCAAATATATTAAATATTAATTTTTTTTTTTAAATCCAAAAACCAAAGGCCCCCTCAAAATATGAAACTGCGAGTGCCCTGACTATTATTTTTGTTGGAGTGTTGTACTATTGATGAATTTACCTCAGATGCAAGAAAAATATAAAGTAATTTAAATTATTTGTATTTTGTAACTTTAGTCCTTTTTTACTACAACTATGCAAAACAATATTTCAGTTTACCAATTGAATTTATTCCGAAACCCCTTAAATATATTTATATAATAGAGGGTTGGAATTTTTTAGAGGAAACAGAGAGAAATGCAAAATGAGGTTTTTACTCGAATGAAAACCCGAAGAGGAATTTTGAAAGAACCAAATACAAAATTAAACCAGTGAAAAACTGCCCAACAAGTTATTAATAAAAATGGTATTTGTTTACATTTTTATATGGACATATTAAATACAAATTCAGTTGAGACATATATAAGTAACATAGAATAAAAACAATGTACATGAAAGTAAAATATGTCGAAGGGATAGAAAGGGATCAGAAAGAATTTTTAGAATAGTTTAATATTGAAAATAATAGTTTAAAACGGCATTGTCTCCGACTTGTCCATCATGTTATTAAGGATCAGATGGCTATCCGATTAAAACCCTTTGAGAATGTTTGAAAACGTATAATTTCTCCATTGTTTAAAATTTTAAAAATTTGTCCATATTGCAATTCCATAAACCAATTGCTACCCAGTATTTAATTAGAGGTTAAAGATATTGGGTTAGTAAATATATAATTTAGAACAAGTATTTTTTTTTTTTTTAAATGAATTAATTAAACTTTCCCATTCGCCCATTTTACCCGCGCTATGAATTGGGGAGTGGGTTATTTGCTAAAAAGGATATAACACTAAATGTTTTTAGACTAAATAACACTTATCTAGTTGAAGAAAAATAAAAAAATGTGAGTTTGGTGCGCTCTTATGACCGCCAGTGCGAATTCACACTGATTCGGTCATAAGGAGGTTAAAATAAAATAAAAGCCCCTGTTTGGGTATGCCAAGTTTTTGTTAAAAAATGATTAGATAATTGGCTCTCGCTCCTAGCTATAAAATTTTATTTCCAAAACTGTGCTAAAATTTACTGTTATTTCTCTTCCCTTCATCACATCTACACTAGTGTGCTGGCTGAAAGCTAAAATGAATAAAACACACGCTTGGGAATACATAAATTCACTTTAAAAACAGAACATATAGAAAAAGAAAGAAAGAAATATTTTTTTAACTTTGATATAAGTTAATTTGAAATATTAGTTACTTGTTTACCTAACTCCATTCTTTACCCGCTTGTGAATTGGGGGAAAAGGGAGAGGAACTAAATGTACTTAAATCAGTTATTCTAAAACCCTGACTTCTGCATTATATTACGATCCATTCGGTATAGAGCATGCGACGTTGTTAGGACTTTTAGTTGGATCCATTTAATGAACATTGAAGGGAGAGCCTTATTTAGGTCAATATAGGCCTGTTTAGACATTACCCCTCTCCAATTTATTACTACAGGTATTACAATTATGTATATCATGTAGTTCCTACATGTAAGCGAGCTTAAGATGCGCAATTATTGATTTTTTAAACTCGTCCGTCCCGTACTTATCTCTTTTTTTCGATCCACAAGTTCACACGCATCCGATACAATGGTCGCATCCGCCACGTAAACCTTCTCAGCCTTAAAAATTATAATATCTGACTTCAAGCACGATCCCTCATGTGGCATAACGTTACCTTCCTGGGGTTTTATTCCCCTCTGGCTCAGGGACCCCACAATGATTATTTGAATCGGATTGTGTCTTTTTTGTCCACGCATTTTTTTAAATTTTGGACATGTCTGGAGGATATGAGCCAGGTTTTTTACCTTTTTCGGGCATAAGTTGCATTTATTGCCCCCTTCCAGTGTCCTCCATCTGGACTGCCTTGCTTTAGTGCTGACAGACTCGGCTATTATTTGCACAGCAGGGGCAAATTCTTTGTCTGAAACATTCATATGCCGGATCAGCAAGAAAGAGATGTTTTGATGTCCTTGCTGACTTGACTCTAGTCCCTTTGTGTCTACTTTTGAATAAAGTGTCTTTCTATACAACTCGGGGATCTGATCACTGGAGGAGCATGATAACCCCCATATCTGGATCTTCTTTAACTCCAGCATTGGTCTGTTATATCTGCAGACCTCTATGATGTTTTTGTCCTTGCTGTCCCGTAGGGCCCCAGCTCTACCATTTGCTAGGGTCCACCTGGAGATGAGCAGCTCTTTCAGTCCCAACCCTCCATCGGTCACCCGAGCATGGTAAAACTCTTTTGGAGTATCGGGGGACAGCCCTACCCACTCTCTTACTGATCTCCTTATCAGGAGATCACACCCCTTTATATATGAAAATCTGCATCTTGCATAGGCGAGTGGGTAGTTTAGACGAGGGATGAGATGATCCCTTAGACCTATGTATCTATGGAAGACACTGAGCTTACTGACCTCAGGGTTTCTTATCCCATCCCTCAACTGGTCAAATATGTTGGCATAGTTGACTCCCAACGGTCAGTAAGGCACTCCAAGGTACTTATACGTTTCATTTACTGCCATTGGGGTTCACGCTCTGGCCATCTATGCCCAGTTTAGTGCCTGCATCAATAAAATAGCTATTTGTTTTGGAGTTATGGTCAACGTACGTGTATGCGAACTTTTTATAGTTTGCGTTAAGGCCTACTTCCTTACATTGACCAAAGAAAACGTCACAGATTTGCTGAAGGCTTTTAGAATCCTCCGCAACTAAGACTGCAAAGAGGAGATATTTTATTGTTTCAGCACCTAGTTTATGATATCGACGATATTTTTGATTTCCATACTATTCATACAATTTCATAATTTAGGAAGATGAAGTGAATATTATTATTTTTATTGTTGAGAAGAGAACGTGCAAGTATTAAGTGAGCATCTACTTGTGAGGGTGCTTATGAAATTTGTACTCTACGACTCCCGTACAAAGTATTCCTGAAAGTAATTTTACTATCATGATTCCTGGTAGATATAAGAAAAAGTCGTAATGTCTTACATAATTAGATATGATCTCCTCCGGCCTTATCCCTCATTTAAAGGATGGACGCTGAGAGAACTCACCCCCTATCCTCTTTCGAATACTGTATAAGAGCCAAATTCACAACTTCTTCCACACAATTACACCTTCTATTTAATTTCGTGACCATTCAAAGTGCTAATTATCCGAATAACTCCAAAAAGTCAAGATCCTCCTCTTCCTCCCTCAAAATATTCTTCTCTTCACTTCAAGTTCCTTCGTTTAACGTACCAAATTGCAAAAATTTAATTTCAACTATCTTCTGTCACTGTCTCCAATTTCGTGATGGAAAGAGAAAGTTTGACGTGTGGACAAACTTATACAGGATACCCTTAAAAAATCATGAAGCCGTTATTATTCCTCTTTCATTCTTGAGAAGAGTTCATCAAAGTATTGAGTAGCTACGTTTGAGTGTGCCCATGAAACACGAAGATTAACATTGAGGATTTGTAGGGGAGTTATGTATCTTCTATGTTACTGAAGCAAAGTTTGTTTATAAGTTGAAGTTGTGTCTCATGAAAAAGGGTCACGACAAAATTCATTCGATAAACGATTAGACAATTCTTAGCTACATCAATTTTAGTTTGAAAGTTTTCTTAATAGTGTCACGTTGTGGTGACCAGAACATTTTCCCTAGGACTTTTCGCTCTAGGAACCATAATTCAATTTGGATATATTGTATTCATGCTAAATGAATGTCGTTTCTTATTATGATGATTCGAACCGTTTTTTTACCGGTGTACTTTAGGAGAGAGAAAAGAAGAAGAAAGAACACAAAGAATTAAATTTGAATAAACAATTAACTGCTGCTACTTCAGCTTTTACAACTTTTAATTTCTCTCAAAAATCTTTTGATGGGAGAAATTCGTTTCCAAATATTTATTTTACTTTCAAATAGAGTTTTTGAAAAGAAAAAATAACTTAAATTGTAGCATTTGTTCAAAATTAAATAAACTGAAACTGACAATGAGATGAGTCTGATTTAATTAGGATTTTGTTAATAGATGCAAGATACTTGAAGGTACATGACTCGGAAGTAACACTTTTTCACAATACTGCTACGATTAGTCCAATGCATTGATACCCTTCTCTAGGGCCGGCTTCAACGTGAGCAAAGATCTTATATTTTACTTTTTATACACTACTGTCACGGCAAATCCATCATTTTAGAACAATATTGCATTATACAAGCAACATAACATAATTAATTATTACAAGTTTGAAATTGTCCAATTGTGTCCTTTTGTCTAAGTCTGCAAGTACAACATCCAGTGTCTGAATAACTTATTGGGTTGGTTTCTGGAAGTTGATCTCCGATCTTGATTTCTGAATCCACTCAATAACTAAAACCAAAGTTTTATTTAATTTGGACTTGGTCCGATCATTATTATTCGGAAAGGAAAAGTAAATACGTCTCGAAAGGTAGTAGAAGTCCCTTCAAATGGTCTCTCTTCATGCGAGGAAAGCTCACTACGACTATCCTTGAGGATACTCTTATCTAAGGCTTACCCTGAGAGTTCTAAGGGAAAACCTTGATTGTCTCGTCAAAAAGAATTTCACCTTTGCCGCCTCTCTTTACTCCAAATATGAGAAAGTATTAGAGGATTGTTGAGTTGCCTCACTAAAATTAAATAACCTTCTACGGAGAATGGATGAGCATCTTACTAACTCTGAAGAAGCCAATTTGGCGTTCGTGGTAAAGTATTCTTTGCTATGATAGCAAGAGCTAGAATTGAGGCACATGATCTCAGGACCCTCACAAACACCGCATTCAGATATATATATATATATTGGTGAGCTTCATAGAAGCGTCCGACAAGTTGGAGGAGCTGGCTGTGAGAGGAGCAGAAGCTACTAATCATCGCCGTCTAGATTTGAGCCGACTCCCCAAAGGTCAACACCTCTCTACTACCATAACGGTGGAAAGAGAAAGGAAACCTGCTCTGCATTACAATGCAGGGAGAGTCATTGAGTAAAATTTTGTGGTGAAGGCCTTTCCAGGAAAGCATCCATTCCTGCGGTTGGTGTGGATCGAATTGTATGGTCATTGACCAGAGTGATTTCCTTTGAATTGTGTTGAATATATTCCTTGTACTTTTCTTTGTAGGGATTACATGTCCTCATACTAGACACCCATATGATATAACAGGTCTGATCATAGCTTCATACAACCAGATAACCTTGTCTGAGGGCAGTCCTCATTTTTGTCCTATGATTGCCTTGACCATATTCCATATCCCAGAAGACTTGGAGGCTTTACTTTTTTTAAATGCTCTGTCCAGGTGAGTCCTCGATCAAAAGTCACACCTAGGGTCATCATATGTGTGGCATGTTCCATCCCTTTGCCATCGATTTCTAATTGTGGAAAGTATTTTGCTCCAAGTTTATAAGCTTTTGAAAATACTATAGCGCTTGATTTTGATGGGTGAAAGGTAAGACCATTTTCTTTTCCCCATTCAATAACATTATTGATTGCCCTTTGCATTGGATTGACAAGGGTGCAGGGATGTTTTCTACTAATTAAAAGGAGGATGTCGTCTGCATAGCCAACAACCTTGATTGCTCCTTTTTATTTAATTTATATAAATTTAATAAGTAAGCTATCCATAATCATATTCCAAATGACCGGCTATAGAACGCCCCCTTGTGGGCTCCCACGGGTTGGATTGACAAAAAACTTCTTCACCTCTAAGCTTGGCAGTGACTGTAACCCCAAGTAGAGATGGAAAAAGTAATGTACCTGGATCCGAAGTACCCAGGTACGGTATAAGTAAACTTGTATTATCCGAAGTTTACTGAAACCTGTCTTTGGGTATTCAAACTTTTAATGGATCTTAAAAAGCTTGCTTAATCCTAGTTTAAAAAATACATTATATTAAACGACATATCTACTGACGGATAACAATAGAAACTAAAGTTTTCGATGCCCACTAATACGTTTGAATTTTCAAAATAGGGAGAAATAATATTAAGCATACTAATAATATAATAGTATCTTGTAAATGACCAACATATATATTTTTATGACGAGTACGCTGACGAGTATTTTGACAATTTTCACATCCTTACGACTAAATGTAAAAAATAATTATATTTTGGTTAGAGCAAAATATAAATCATCTTTTAATTATTTCGTCTTATTTTGAAAATTCTAAAGTATCAGTAAAAAGTACTCTTAGTTTTATAGTGATCCCTTTCGGCAAAAATATTATCTGTCAATGTTACCAAATTTTTTATGTTATGGGTTTTATGCTCAACGTCATTTATACGATAATATCTTCCCTATTCATTATATAACTGTAATTCAGAAGTTTTGGAAACACTTGTTCTATGCCAATATCCTTTCCATTACATCAAATTGTGAATTGAAAATGCCCAACTTTCTTTCCAGGCTTTCCAAAGCCTTTCTTTCAAATTGGTGCTTTCATACAATTGACACTATTAAATAGGTCTTTTAAACATAAGAAGAGCTTATAATTTAAAGTAAAGTAAAAAAAGATTCACAAATTAATTAACTTTAAAATACAAAACGAATAAAAATACGCAGACTGTTATTTCTTAGCTCATAATAAATTAATATTGTTCACCATTTGATATCTGATTAATCTAAAACGTTTGCAAATTCTCAATATGAGAAACTATTAGTCCTTCATTTCTCCAAAATTGACCAAATTGACAAAACATATAACATAATTATCGTAATAAAAAGATCACATTTACTGATAGCTCTGATTTTGTTTTTCTCTCCTGATACATAATATTACTATTCGAAAGCCTTGTTGAAGAAAGTACTGGAAAGCTTCGATAGAAAGTTAGGATTTGAACGAATATTAGAAGTCGGAATTCCAATTGGAAAAATATTTGAATTCAACAATTACACAGAATGTGTTTACCTCTTCAAGCTAATTAAGATGGTTTCATTTCTAAACACTTGGTCTAAAATATATTGTAAACAGACCACATACATTTGTAGGTAGCTATAAGTTTAAGATTTGAATTTTAGGTGTCTGACATTCATGTTGCATTTATTTTATACTTAATAAATTGATTTAATGCGAATAAACATACTAATTAAATATTATGATTTAAAAAAAAAATTAAACCCCTTTTTAATATACTTCAATGATTCCGTGTAGTTGATGGAAGGTACCGGATTTCTTCCCCAGCAAGATTCCATGACTCACATCCAAATGTAGGAATTTTCATTGTGAGAGAGACATAGCGGGCTGAAGCTGCGAGGATGATACTTCTCAACTCATCCTCCCGAATAGGCTGATAGTTGGTTAGTCGGCTAGCGATAAGGGCTTTACAATTAAGAATTGCAAAGTCCAGATCCCTTGTTACTTCAGAATTTCCCCCCTACTTTTTTGAAATTCCAAAAAGGAACCTTTAACACATTTTTCTTCCCCATTCGTCAGCCCTTTTAGATTTATAGATACAAAATATTTTAGGATATAGGTAGCAGGGCAGTCCACAAACGCATGAAGTGTGTTATTATATATTTGTCCACAGTCCTTGCAGGGCCTAGTATAATTAATAATATCGGTGGAGATTTGTGACTGTACGGTAAACTTTTTATCTTCATTTATTCTTCTCAGAGAAGACACAATTTTTATTTTCCAACCCATAGGGAGGCCCAAACACTTACTATGCAGCTCCCAGAGTTCATTCACAACTGCATCAAAATTTAGCGGGGACCATCTTAACGTGCCACGTGCATGGCATTGAATAATATTTTGAAGAATTAACAAGTGGAAATCTTATTCTACCATCGTTGAGCAATTCTTCCGAATTTAAATTATGAAACGTTAAAATATCTCGTGTGATGGCACGTTCTTCAAAAATTGAGGGGTCTTATAAATTTATAAAAAAGAAATTTTTATTTATATTTTGCCGAATTATATCAATGGTTTAGTCATTTCTAAATTCAGGGGTGAGCATCCAAATTATTATCTGAGCTGAGCCCCAAACTAGAGAGATCAAAGATGTCATTTTGTTGGTCAGATTAGCCCCATCATAAGCCAAATGTACAGTTCTCGGTTCGTTATATTTCTTCTCCATTCTACTGTTGGATTTCTTGAAATATCCACAAAAATTTTGGAGACGAGATAATTTTGGTACTCCCCCACCTATATGGGGTTTAGGTCTTTTCATGACTTCAATATAATTCTTATAAAACAAACAATTAAGCCATTTGTCTTCATAGCTTTTTCAGCTAGTTGCGGACTTTATGTAGCCTTATATAAAATTAAACGTATTACCAAATTGTTATAAAAGTCAACTCTTTTTTTAAGGCTATCGCTACTCATCCATTATTTACAGATTTGGAATGTTTTAGTGATTCTCCAGAATTACAAGAATAATTATGAAAAAAGTCTTAGTGGATGAAGTTAGCCTTCTTGTCCAAACTGAGATTGTTTCTGACAATCATGAGGATTTATTAGCAATTGAGTCAACATGTAACTTTTTTCCAATGAAGAAAAAATTCAAAAGAATTCAAACCGCCACTGAAATTGTAGAAAATTTTATGAATTTAGAAGACATTTCTTTAGATCTTATAAAATATTTGCCAAAGATTTAAAAAAATATTCATACAAAATAATACAACACTTCAACCCTCAGCGGCTGTGTCTTCAAAACGTGGTCAAATATTTAAAGATCGATGCCAAAGTTTAAAGGAAGAAAATTTTGAAAAAAATTACTTTGGTCAATGAATAATATTTCATATTTATACCATTGTATTAAATGATTTTATTGATTTTTTATTTTATATATAATTTTAGATCTTCAAGTTTTATTTATTCCTGTACCTTATTTGTCTTCATTTCTTGGGATAAATTTTCCTAATTTATTTGCAACCATGAAGTAGGTATGTTACAAAGTGCCAATTTACGGAGAGAGAAAATCTTGCAGAAAAGCGTACACGGAAGTCTAAAAGTATTTCGGGGAACCCCGTTGAAATGCTGGATGTTTATTAATTAAATTGAGAAAATCAATTTGATGTCCTTTATATTTCATGTAGATAAATTTTAAATCTTTAACCCAGTCTATTTTTTTAATCCGTTGCTTTGTTTAATTGCACCATTTGCTAGAAAATAAGTTATCTAACGATAGCCTTTAAAATCACGGATTAGGTATAATGGATCCAATAAAAAATACCATGGACTATAATACATTTATTTTTCTATTATCTTGTAAAGTTTGTGCGACGTACATCAATTTCAAGCCGACATTAGCACCTTCAATCTTTATGACTGCGCAATATCAAAGTACTTTGTCTTAATTTTTAACCTTTCCATTTTTTCAATAACTGTCATTAATTGTCTGGAGAGAGTGGGAAGATATTCATATACTCGAACTTCATATTATACAATTCAATTGGAGGTATTTAAAAATATAATCTTTTCAACAATACTGTATTCATGAAAATTTCATTCAATTCTCTTGATGTTTAAGAAAATTGTGTTGTTTTATTGAAATATCATATTTTATTATATACCAGATTTTAGTGTAGGTTGTTATTTTATCGTCATTATCCATTCACTGTTCATAACCAAAATTTTGTTCGGATTAATTAAATATTAATTTTATTCTCGTAAATTTTTTTGTTAGTACTTTTAAAATATGCTGATACTATTCGATTAGAATCAAGCAAACAATATTATATTAATATTAAAATTATGTTTACAAACTTTCAAAGGGGGGGATTTTTATGGATAAGTTTTTGTAGACAAATAATGATTCATAAATAGAAAACAGCAATTCCAAGAAATTAGGTAAAATGTAAAACATTTGTAGTATCAGTTACATCAAAACTCATTAATTAAATTACTATAAACATGATTATTACTTAATAAATTTTAACTATCCAGAGTTATATACAATAAATCTATTACTATAATATTATAATAGCATTAGTTAGTTATTTTCTCCAACGACAAAATTTCTTCATCTAGGACAAGTGTTGTTTTTAATAAAGCCTTCGTTTATTTTGTAATAATTTTTTTTTTATTATTATACATCTTCCAATCTCTGATAATGTAATATTGCAATTAAAAATATACTTATGAATTTGTACAAATAGTGGCCAAATAGTAAACTACAACCACTTTTTTATTTATCTAATGATGTGCGCAAGTTGATAGAGCTCAATAATCATTTAAAAAAAATGTATAAAACATAAATAATAGAGGTTGATTAGTTTCACCTTCTAATATAATTTATTTATCTTGTGTCTTCACTGTTGAAACTTTGTATCGAAATTATGAATGTTGATCAAACAAGGGCATTTGATTTTTCTTTCAGTCAGTCAAATGTCGAATTCAAGGGCAAACAGAGATCCGTTCCATATTAACAATTGTATCTAATAAGGATAATTCTTTGGTGGAATTATTTCCCTACATATCAAATAGACATTCTTTGTTATGAGTATATCCTAAACGAACCTCCTCAAAAGTAATTTTTACAACCACTAGTAGAATTTGAATGATTGAGATATAAGCTCGAGTGAAGTCTCAAAAATAAAGTCCAATATTTTACGACTCCAAGTCATGTTGTGAGTTTTTGGATACGTGAGTTAGTGAGTTTCAAGCCTGGAGTCTTGTTAAACATTAACTTTGTCGATCTGGCGACTCATTCTAGTCGAGTTATGAGTCTTTCATTTAGAGTCTTAGTCAAATCTGAAATTTCTTTTTCTACTCCAAATCGAGTCCTCCTGGAGTTCGAAGCCCCAATTTAATAAGAGTTAACTACAACCCGTGTCCGAGTCTCCAATTCTGATGATTGAGTTATAATTATAATTAATTGATGATCAAATAAACTGAATAAGATTTTCTTCACTTCACTTCTATGTATTGAATGTAAATAAAGAAAACAGCGCACACTTCAATAGGTTGGGTGACTCAATCAAGTCCCAAATGTAGTTGTCAAGTTCGCATACGAGCGAAAAAATGAGCGCCACTCATTTTTCATGGAGCGAGAGCGCGCTGATTGCTTTAAAAAAACGAGCTGGAACGGGAGCGCTCTCATGATTTTTTGAGCGGAATAACGCTCTGCTCGATGCAAATTATGAACTCTAGTATTTGAATTAAAGCAAAGTAATTTGTACTAAAAAAACGGGTAGATTTGTAGATTTTTTTGTATCGATTAAGGACGAGAAAAGTAGAATAATTAAAGAAAATTATCATATTCTTTCAAATACAATAGTAAATTGTAATCTTCATTATGGAAATAAGATTGTATAATAACATATTTTTAATACATTTTAGAGTCAGATATATAGTAAAACTTGGCAATAGAGGGAGAAAAAATTTATAGACAGTTAGGTTAAAGACTTTCTAATTGTTCCACCATTTTGACATCCAAGTTCACTATTTACCCATTATTAATGTAAAAAGGGTTTTTATCCTTATAAACTTGGCTACTTGAAAGTTGTGACGTCATGAGAAAACGCTATATAAATGTAAACAAACAATGATGACGTCACTTAGTTTGTACAAAACAGAATATTATTAATATTCTGTCATAATATTCCTATAATTAATATATTATAATATAATCAGTTATTAGTAAAATAATTAATAGTATTACTTATTTGTGATGGTGGTAGTATAGTTTTACTTATTACATAATACGTTACTTATATTAGTAGTATTACTAATTATTCCAAAGGGAGAGTGTGTATATATATAATATTAGCAAAATTACTAATATTATATTTAATATTTGTGTAGTTATATTATTATTAGGGTCCATAGTGTTATAATCAATACCCTTTTAATGCCAAAAAGTAGATCTTCGAATTCCAGTGGAGGTACTCCCTCTTCTGGCGCGAGCAAGTTATGTGAGGAATGTGGAGCGTCTACTTCATCAAGAAATCATCATTGTGGAGGTGTTGACTCTCCAGAATCTGTTGATTCCGATCATCAAAACGGTATTGAATGTAAAATAGCTGAATTTCCGTATATATTTCCATTGAACTCCTTCAAAAGTTGGACCATGCAAATTAAATCATAATACATCATTGAAAAGTTGTAAAAGTACTCTATGAGTACTTTTACTTTGTCTATTAATTGTTTATACAATATTTTTTATAAAATACTATATTATTTCTTATTGAATATCAACACAAAAGTAGGCAAGCTAGGGGATGTTTCTTTTAAAAGAAGTTTGGATTAGATTTAACATTATTTGTATTTCTACATTTATTAATAACCTTTCATTTCCAAAAATAAATTATTCCGATTCGGAAGTGCCGCAAATTTCACTAAAAGGCCGGAATTAAATAAAAAAAATCTGATAAATTATATTTAAGAGGCTAGATGGGAATCAATATAGTCCAATTAACCACATGAATGCTCTTAATCGGGGATATCAAGCCTTTTTTCATAATGAGCTAAGTTATAAATTTAAATATATCCACAATGGTGCTTGATCTTCAAACTTTTGCATAGTGAACTAAATTTTTGGATAACAAATATACTCAATACACAGTTTAGTGTATTTTTAATAAAAATCCATAATTTATACCACAAAATAATAAAATATTAGTTTTTAGCTTTGATAGTCTCAAACAGTCCGGTTTATCTGCGAGACTAATTACTCTTTAGTAATTTGAATGAAAACTCTACAAAGAAAATAAGTTATTTTTATTATCATAATTTATTAAAGCTACTGAAAAAATAATAATCCGGAATTATAATTTGAATGAGCTAATGGGCCTCTTAAAAACATTAGAAGGGCTACAATACGGTCCTTTAGACGTACTTATTCTAGGCTATAGCTAACCATTTGAATAAAAAAAACCATTAATTAAGGAAAAAGAGAAAATCATGAAAATGAAGTAGAAAAATAAATTGGGAATTTACCATTCTTATTCTTTGTTGAAGCTATAAGAGTATATACTACTATGTTAATATACTATTACCTTACTTCTAGAACGTCGAAGATCCGAAAGAGTCAAAAGAGAAAAACCAGACTACTACGACGCCTCAGAGTTTGAAAAGAAGACTCGTAAACAAAGAGTAAAAAGCACGAAGCAAGGATCCCCCAAGAAAACTCATCACAGAGCTACCCTTACGTGGAAGAAAACCGGAGACGAGGAAGTGGATGAAAAAGATAAGAAAAAGCGGAAGCGTTCTCGTCAGAGGGACTCTGAGCTATCAGAGGAGCTCCCTCCAGAGAAAACTTTGCAATGTAAAGTGGGCCTAGCTGAAATTAATAGGAAGCTGGGGGGTGTAATGTGCCAACCCGGATTTTAAAATAAACTTATCTTTTTTCACATGTAATTTTGTCGACTTTTATTAAAGAATATAACATCTCGATTTCAATCAAAGAGATTCACCTCAGACGATTCATATTATCATAGACATGGCCCTATATATATATACAAAAAATTATTTATAAAATGAACAATTTGATATAAACAAGGAAAAAATAATCTGCAAATTGAAAAAGAGGAGAAAACACAATAGTGTATCTAAATGAAGGGACTTGATCAACAAACTAATATTATTTATTAAAATAAATCACTTATTTAAATGTGTAAATTAATTCAGAGTTCTACAGCTCGGACTTTTTGGCTTTTCCCTTGCGATCGTATCCTTTGAGCTCACTCGTAGCGTGTTTAGCAATATACTTAATGAAGTCTAATTTTTCGCGTCCTCCTTCATAGTTAACTGGTTTTCCTCCAGCAGGGATCCAGAAGAGAGTTGGGAAGCCTCTGACGTTAAACTCTGAAGGAACATCATTTGCCGTAGCGTCGATTTTGGTTATAAGAACATTTTCATCCTTCATTGCTTCACCAAGTTCCTCGTAGATGGGAGTCAATTTCTTGCAATGTCCGCACCATGGAGCATAAAATTCGATGAGAATGTCTTTTTCCTTCTCATCGGTGATAAGTTCTTTAAAGTTTTTAGCGACAGCAATTTTGACTACGTTTTTGGAGTTATCAGGAATGTCCTCGGACTTCATGTAAGGCTCTAATTTTCCAGCTTCATAGTCAGACACAAACTTCTCCAAGCTATCAACTGAGAAAGCTTCAGACATAACAAATTTTTCGAGCTTGGCACTACGAAGAGTAACAAGAGGAGCTTTTTGATCAGGGGTGGAAGGAGTATCTAAACCAAAGTCATTTAATTCATTGATAAAGTCATCCTTATTAGAAACTGCGAAGTGAAGGTCCTTGTGGCTTTTAGCGATTTTCATTACTCTGTTTCTCCAGTAATTGGTTCCTTTGGGATTTTTCACGTAGTCCACGTCATAGTAGGCAACAAGTAAAGGACTCTCAAACTCTGCCACATTGGTTGTATCACGGTGTCCTACCAATCCGTGGTAGTTTTCCTTGATCCAGGTGGTTATTTTGCTCTTATCCATGTCTCCCTTATAGAAAACAATGGACTCTTCTAGTTTTGTGACTAAATGAGCTGGACGGTGCAAGACAATGCCCTTTAGTTCCTTTTCTTTTCCTTCAACGTGTGCAAAGGAGATTGTCTCACGGAGAGAGTTGGCGGTTTTCATGAAGGCCGCACTTTGAGCTTCATCTTGGCCATAGCTCACAATGACAACTTCCTTCTTTGATTTCAGATATTCCTTCACTTCCACGACGGATTTGAAGGTCTTTGAAGCGGGTCCAACCTGGCTTTTCATGTGTTTCGTTATACCAGCGGCATCTCGAGGCCCATTGTATTCAGAGGACAATTCTCCGCCTCTAAAGATCTTGAGGGTGGGATATCCACGGACTTCAAAGCGGGCACAAGTGTCCTTACCGGCTTCAGTACAGTCCACTTTCACCAGCTGCACAGGGGGATCGTTCTCAAGAAGATCTCCTCCGGATTTCTCAAATTCGGGTTTCAGTTTCTTACAGTGCCCACACCTAAGGAAATACAAAAAAAGGGAGGATAAGGGGGGTCCAGCCAGTACTTAAGGTTCATCAGTAACTTTTCACTTACCACGGAGCATAAAACATGACGAGGGCTGTGTCGTAGCCCTCCATGCTAGAGTCAAAGTCGGAATCGCCCAAATCCACGACGTTTTCTCCCAAGGAGCCATAGACCAAAGATAATAGAAAAAATAGTTGTAATCTCATTTTCTTGTCGTTGTCTCAAGTGTCAACCTCACACCCCGTGGACTTATATGAAACTGATGGTGAAGGAAATTCACTCCATTTAATATTCAGCTTCTTTTTTTTAAATAATATCAGTAAAGAAAGAGAAAGAAAGAGGAATGGCTCACAAGACTTAAACTCTCATTGGTCCACGTTGGACACGTTTTCTCTTTTCTCTGGCTATATTCTCTATGTTACGTTCAATTTCACTCTCCAGCCCCCTCTTCCACCTTTTTTTCTTCTCTCCCAGCCTCCACGTAATATAGTGTATTTGGTATTAATATATGCTAATTTGCCACTCAATTACAGTCTCTCCACCTTTTACTGTTGGTTTCATAAATTCCAAAATAATATGTAGTTGGGTAGATCATTTATAAATAGAATTAATATTTAAATATGTATATTTTAAACAATAACTCTTCACATAGCTAGGTGACGCATGATTTAGATCAATTTGCGTCAGGGGCAGTGAGTTTTTATGGATCACCGGCTCGGCCTTTTCGGCAGTAGTCTTTAAATTATACCGGTGGAATCCTTCTAAAAAATAGAGATACTATCAACTCATTCATACGAAATGTAACTTAATATTATTTAATAATTAAATAATTTAAAAATCGATAAATTCCGATCTCATCTGCTATGATTTATAAATGTATGTTCGAATATATTTTACTGCTCTCATTCTACGTAAGGAGATAATTACTCTTTTTTGGATAATCAATTGACAATTATCTACAAACTCGAACATCAACTAATGTGATAAAATATAACAATATTAGAAGTAACATTTTTATACTCTTAATCTAGAGACTTGCTTTCATTTTTAATAATATTTTATAAGACCCACTCCTAGTAAAAAATTACAAACTCTCGTAACGACACTTAATTAGTACGTATACCATCAATTAAACGACAGCCAATGAAAAATTGACATTGCATAGGCAACGTCATCGATTTACTAGTTGTCAAAACTGAAATGAAAATATTTCAATGTAATTTGAGAGCAGAAATTGCTATCGTGCTATTTTCTTTCCTTCCATATCATTTATTTGGAACTCCTTGAAATTAAGTGACACTTTTATGTTGAGTCTCAAACTTATACAAAAAATGATACAAATAATAAATTATTGTTTAAGATTATATTCAAAAAATACAATAATTGTATGTAACAGAGGATTTTTTTGTTTTTTAAATAATAGTATTTAAGAATGATAAAAAAACTATTTTAAATGTATATAAATAAGCAACACTAATGTACCGCAAATGCTAAATGGATTTCCAAATTAAAATCGCATACATTGGATAGTCATTGTTAATTTTTTTTAAATATATCCCAACCATCGATTAGAAGGAACATTTTAATCATCAGAAGGAAATCCCCAAACTTTTAAGGACCCGGCATCCCTATGATCATATTTATCTTTATCGTCACAAGCATAAGCCAGTAAGTATCGTTTAGGATGCCAGGCAATAGTAAAAGTTGGAGAAGTAACAGATACATCACAAACTTTATTTCCACTCTCAACATGGCCAACATCAATTTGAAGATCCTCCGAAGCAGAAGCTAACAATTTCCCATCATAACTAAATGAAATGGTTCTTACAGGCCAATCCAATCTTGAAAAAGTTCTTACACAAGCAAGTTCGTTAGCATCCCATAAGGAGACGAGGGCATCCGCACTACCTACGGCAAAATATTTGCCTGTAGGATCAAATTTGATGCAAATGCAATTCCCTGGGTGGGCTTGAAGGACATACTTCAATTCCATTTCTGGATAGTTCAAAACATGAATGCATCCATGGCCATTAGTTAAAAAAAATAAATCTGAAGCATGGTTCCAGGATATTTCATTGACTTCAAACTTGAATGCTTCTTCATGCTTGATTTTATGTGTTTTACAATCAATAAACGTGACAAGATCCTCCTTGTTACCAACAGCAATGGTTCGACCATCTGCCGACCAGGATATATTGATGTTTTCACCTTTAGTATGGATAGTTGATATACTTTTACTTGCTCTGGCATCCCATATACGCACAGATT
Source organism: Lepeophtheirus salmonis (assembly GCF_016086655.4). Taxonomy (NCBI): domain Eukaryota; kingdom Metazoa; phylum Arthropoda; class Copepoda; order Siphonostomatoida; family Caligidae; genus Lepeophtheirus; species Lepeophtheirus salmonis. The sequence goes on along the minus strand of NC_052136.2, from coordinate 17,231,369 downwards.
TATCACCAGAAGCAGTCGCAAGTAGATCAGGGTTACTAGGATGCCAGCAAAGCTGATCCACACTATCTCCATGACCCCGATAGGTATGCTCTTTATTGAGACGGTCATTTGAGAGAGAAAAGAGACAAACAGTTTTGTCAAAAGATCCAGAGGCCAGTTTTCTACCATCACAACTCCAATTTACCGAGTGTACTTTTGAGGAATGAGCACTATGCTCCCGAGTTTTTTGGTTTTTACGAAAACGATTCTGAAGCTCTTCCCATTCCTCCAACATGACCATATTCAAATGTATCTAAAAAAAATATGATATTAGTTCTGTACAGAAAACATTAACATATATTAAGTTTATTTAAAGCATTGAAAGGCTTTATGACTTGTCTTAGTTGTCCGTAAATATAAAATAAAATTATCATCAAAATCATATTTAAAGAAAATACAATAATGTAAAGGAAAAAACGTCTACGCTATAGATCAAGTCCTTTAAAGATTTGATCTACTAGATCTGCGTGTTGAATCACTTCCTGCCATCCTTGAGTATATTTGACGCGATTTAAATTATAACTAATAAACTTGGTAGTTGCGTTCAAAATATAATTAGTAAAATTGTCCCTCGCAAAAATAAGAGTAGAGCAAGCATTGTCAACTTTAAGGGAATTGATGATTGAGGTTTCGCACGCCAATTTCAAGCGTATGATATTATACTTGTCAGCAGCTTTGTATAAGGCTCTATGAACTACACGAATATCTCTCGTAGAACCCGAATAAATGAAACGAATCATTTCTTCAATGGCCTCAGACTTTATATCCAATATCGTGACTCGATTGGATCTTGATTCAGCAAAGTCATGTGAAAACATGGCCTTAAATACATCCGAATACTGGGCCAACATGAATTTGTGGACTCCATATTCTAAACCATTTTTAAGAACAAGAACACAGTCAGTAAAGGGTATACTATGAACATCAAAAGTATTATTTTTATCACTAAATATCTCTTGATTAGGCTGAAAACGGGGAACAGAGTCAGTAGAAATTTCCAATTGAAGACTACAAACAATATTGAGATCACTGGACTGTAAAAGATAATTTTTGACGGTTGGAACAGAGATATAGCGTTTCCATCCTCTCCCTGGAAATCTTTCATTACCAACCAAACCAAAGCAGATTCGAGTGTTTGAGGGAAGCAATTTTTTGAATGAGGATCTAATTGTATTAATGGAAAAACTGAAACGGACAAAGTGACACGGTCCAGACTCTTGACATAAAAATAGACTCAAGTAATTAGCATCCTGAGGTGTGCACCCGTTTGGATAGAGAGTAATTTTCCAAACAGTATCAACATCCCTTCCAAATTCATCTCGCACAGGAACTTTAAATAGGGTTGTCAAATAGAACCCAGGTGCATGAGTTCGAGTAGAAAATTTTTCAATATGCCATTCATGGAAGCCCTCAAACCGTGGAATCGAATGTTGAGAACCAGAAGGAGTGAAACTCAATGATGCCATCACAAGTATGAGGCAGTTGTTTACTAATAAGTTAACTAAGAATACAAACTATGACAAACATCGGCTTCAAAGTACTCATTAAACCTGTCAAGTCAAATCAAATCTACTCAAATCAAAATCTGTTCTTCCTTTTTGCCTACAGTTTCTTAGTTATGTAGAGCATAAATTGGCGTTGGAAATACAGATTGAATGAGTGACATAATAAAATTAACCATTCTATTAGTGTACATGGTCTCTTCCTAAATTATAAATAGCAATTCAATAAATAAGGCAAGTTAAATGAAAATTTTAACCTTATGTTTTTATATATGTATTTATTATTAAATACATATTCTGATTCATATTGAATACAGAAAATACGATTATAATAATAATTGCAAAATACAAATAATAAGGGAATTAAATCAAAAAGGAAGAAAAATGGAATCAAATAATTTAAAATCAATTTTAGTAATTTTTTGCGGGATTATTTTATTTTGTTTTATCCCAGCTGAATATAAAGATGGGGCATAGACACTTGGTTCATGGACATCAACATAAATCCATACCCCCAGAAACAAAAGACAAATAATAAGAATCTGGCTTCTTTTGAAAGAATCCAAATACGCTCAGATAAGCTTATCCATATAAACACCTAATTGGATGACACTGGTCCATCACAATGTGAATGGACAATGTCATAGCCCAGAACAAGGAATAACTAACGAACATTTCAAAGACAAGTAGTAGAGTCAATGTTAAGTGCATCATACATAATTATTTAATACATACTTACACAATTTCGAACCGGGTAGCGGGTGGAAAGAAATAATTAAAGAACTAACAAACTTAAAGGCTAATGATTATTATTTATAATAAATAAAAATATTAAATAATATTTTGGAATTGTTATTTTACTTGGAATGGATCCACAGCTAACTGATTGCTTCCCCAAAATATTGAGTTACTAAGGATAAGATGGAATGGTCAATGCATTTTCACGCAACCTTCTCTGTTTTTTTTTTTTGTTGTTTTTTTATGTTACGATAGGAATTGATAATATTATGTATCATGAAGGAGTTGCTCCATTTCTTTCATACTATCCTGCCCATTCTTATCCAATTTTGAACAAGATTATTCAATGAATGAAATGAATTTATCCTAGTTTGAAATCCCTTGATCCTGATGAAAGTGGGGGTATGGAGTTGCGTATCTGTGTGAAAGAGCGGTCCAATGTTATGATGAGGAATATGTAAATAAAGAAGGGCGTGATGAGGTGATTTGCGCAGAGTAGCCAGATGATCTATTAAGTCTATTAGCACTGCTACGCTTAGCACATGAATTGGATGTATTCAAGTCAAAGTGAGTAAAGTGGTAGTCTCTGGACAGTCGTGAATTGATGACAACAATTTCCTAAGTGTGTATCTTTAAGAAGGGCGTGATGTCCCTCAAGTCAAGGAGTGGAGTGTTGTCCTCCTCAACTCCAACCCCAGAGGTGGTGGAGTCTGCAATTCTTCGGTACCAAGCGAAGCGTCGTTTGTCTCCTGCGAGTCCTGTGGTTTGGAAGCAAAGCCTGGATGAATTGGCTCTGTCCGAAATGCTCCTGGGAGAAGCCTCTGACAATGAGGCTCCTCTTTTCAGTCCCTTTCCAGCCCAGCCTGACCCTGTGACAAGTGAGACACAGTATGGGAAATTCAAAGCTTGGATTTCTGAGAGTCCCGAGGCTCTGAAACCTGAATTAGCTCAATTGCTCTATCCCATGTTCACTCATCTGTACTTGGACCTAATTTCCTCCGGACAGCACCCCTCTTCTTCCAAGTTCCTCCGGCGCCATCAGTCCACATTCCTTGGGAACGCAGAGTTCAATGCCTTTATCCGTCTTCTGTCCTCCATCAATTCTCCGCGAGATCTGTCCCTCAACGATCATGTGAATGCCTTTCGTTCCTCCAAATACACAGTCACTCTGAGTACGCAGACCTACAACTATCTCATCAAATATGTACATCAAGGCAAATCCTCGCTTCTTCTACGTCTCCTTCAGTCCAAAATTGATTTAAAATTAGCAGATCCCCTCGCTGCCTGCTCAAGACCTGAAGCCTTACAACGAATTCGATCCGAAATGAACCGGGATCTTCTCCAACAAAGTATAAATGACAAGAATACTACCAACAATGATATTCAAAGACTCAAGGAAATCATTCAAAGTGTACGCTCCGGCCCCTCTCCTCTACCCTCTACGTGTTTATATCGTATTAACAACGTTCCTAGTCCATTGGCTTCTGCTGAGTTGTCATATGACTCGTCTCTCATGGCTCTTGGGTCTGAAAATTCATCCATTTACCTATACAATCTTCTTCCATCGACAACCAGGGTCAAACGAGAGGATAATCATGCAAGAATCAAATTATCTTGTGATTTCTTTGGTGATAACGAGGATGACGTGAGAAGTGGAGGTGAATCAAAAGAGAGAACAGTACCTGAGTTATTACTTGGTCATAGTGGTCCTGTATATGACTTGAAATTTCTTAATAATAAGGACTATTTACTCTCTGTATCAGAGGATACAAGTATGCGTCTTTGGGAAACTTCCACTGGCGCCAATAAGGTAGTTTATTCCGGGCACAGCTATCCTGTGTGGTGTGTAGATGTTGATCGATTAGGTTATAATATTGTGACTGGTAAGAAGTGTAATACGTTGCTTAAGCTAATTCTTATTTGTTTCTTGTCCTACTTCATGTGCCTCTCAGGATCTATGGATCGAACAGCCAAATTATGGAATACTGAGTACACATTTCCCATCAGAATATATGCTGGACACGAAAAAGACGTGGACTGCATTGCATTTCACCCTAATTGCAACTACTTTGCTACCGGAAGTGTGGACAAATCTATTCGCTTATGGTCACATGCTGATGCTAAAATGGTAAGCCCTATAAAATACCTTAGAAGTTCCCATGTTTGAAATTCCATATTAAACTTATATTTATATCATATCTCTAGGTGCGCGTTTTAACGGGACACAAGAGTGGAGTATATTCTCTTGCCTTTTCCCCTGATGGTAAATATTTAGCTTCTGGGGGAGAGGATCGACGCATTCGCATATGGGATCTGGCCTCTTCTCGTCAATTAAAAGAGTTGAAAGGACACACAGACACAGTGTACTCTCTCGTATGGAGTACTAACTCATCACATCTTTCCTCAGGAGGTCTCGATGGTGTATTGAGAATTTGGGACATGAACAATCCTTCACCTCAGAACTCATCAACTTCTTCCTCCTCATCTGAAGAGTCTGGGACGCCAACTACATCCTCGTCTTCCAAAAATATTAGTTGTAGTCCTGTGCCGGAACTCATCGGAACCTATAAAACAAATTGTTCCAACATTTTAGATCTCAGATATTCGCATCATAATACCCTTCTAGTTACAGCCATTATGGAAGAACCAAAAACTTGAGGCTTATGTCATCAACAATATCAATACGTATATGTACCTATATATATATATATATATATATAATTAGCTAATCGATATATAGTATTCTGGACGTTTTAATTTCTTTTCTCTAAAAAAAACACATATATTTTATCATTGTAGTTTTATTGCAAATAACTCTTACTTAGCTCAAAGGGAATAAATGTCTTATTTTATGTGGAATATGTTTCATTAATTAATTAATTATAATCATTAATTGTATCAAATTAATCATTCATTCACGAGTAAAAAAAAAAAACACCTTTTCAATCCATCTAAAAAACTTCTATTTTTATCTTGATAATATGTTATATTATTAGTTTTAGACAATGAAATAACAGATAGAGGTGAATCATTTTTTGCTGCGAGAAGTGAAACCCATTGAATGTTATGTTACACCCCTATTTTTATGTCTTCTTTTTTGGGGGGAGGGGGTACCTAAAATGTTTGGTAGCACAGTGTGCGCCTGTTCTTCAACTGTGAAAGAGGAACGGCGGCGACAAGAAGAAGAAGAGGAAGAAATAAAGAAGAAGCTTTCACCATCATTACTCAGTATACAACCTTCTTTCCTACGTATGTAACTAATAAGTAATACAATACTTATATAGTCTACTATTCCTCATACAAGTAGAAATTTTTTCCAAAATTTCCTCATTCTTTTACTAAATACCTGTGTAGGTACTGATAAAACCAAAAAAAGACGTGAAATAAATTATGTCTGGGGTGAATTTAAATGAGAATGGAGCAGAAATGCAAAAAGCCTGGAAGGAAGTACTGGAGAACGGTGAGACGGACTGGGCACTCTATGGCTACAAAGACAATTCCAACGTACTTAAATTAATAGGAACAGGAACGGAAGGGGTCGAGGAAATGAAAGAGGATCTAAATGCGAATGAAATCATGTATGCGTTTATCCGGGTTTCACTCAAAACAGATCCTGTGCCAAGGTATGCATTTATCAATTGGCAAGGAGAGGGTGCTCCAGGTACTCGCAAAGGTACTTGTGCCACACATATCCGAGACATTCAAGGTTACTTTACCGGCTTTCATTCAAGCATCGATGCACGGGATGACGATGATATTGATCGAGAAGAAATTTTCCAACAAATTGCAGCTAAAACAAAAATGGATTTCAATGTCACAAGCTCTGCTCAATTTCGGCCTGAGCCTGTGGGTTCCTCCCATAAACGGATTATTCCTTCTCGTGAGTTACCGAATTTAAGTCAGAGGGAGTCTTTCTGGCAAAAAGAGGAAAAGGAGGAGCGCAAAAGGATTGAGGAAGAAAAACAACGAAAAATTTCCATGAATGCTGAGTTAGACTGTGCACGGAGAAATAGAGAACAAGAAGAGTCCAAAAAGAGAGAGCTCCTACTCAAAGAACGGGAAAAACAGATAGAGGAAATTAAAAAAGCGGAAGTCGAAGCAAATAGAGTATCAAGAGATGCGGATGAGCAACGTCGATGGGTAAAGCAACTTGAAGAAGATCAAAAGGAAGCAATGGAAAGGAGTCAACGAGGTGAAGCTATGAAAAACGAACGGACCAAAGAGGCTGCAAGTCTTATATCTTCCAAAGCATCTCAAGCTCGTGCCATTTTTGAACAGTATTCATCATCCGGACAAATGAATTATAAAAAAAACTCTGAGCAATCAGTCAACCAATTAAAAAATGGTACTGTAAAGGAAGTGCACAAAAGTTTGATTTCCAATGAGGTTCGTGCTTCTGCAAAGGCTCCCAGTGGTGAGAGTGACTTAATAAATGTTGAATCTAAAAATTCAGTCAATGACAAAACCGAGTCAGACGAGCCCGTCAAAACAGTTCCACTCACTTCCGTGTCTGAGAAACTTGTATCCGCCATGCCAGACGTTACTGCCAATACTGGACCACCTGACATCATTGCAGATGTTTCATCCCCTAATCCTGATGTCACCGACGCTGCATCCAAGCTTGAAAAAGGAGATGAGGAGGCCAAAAATCAATATGGCGTATGTGCTGTTGCATTGTACGACTACCAGGCTGCTGATACCACGGAAATCACATTTGATCCTAATCAAGTCATTACTCACATTGAAAAGATAGATCCTGGATGGTGGCAGGGCGTTGGTCCAGACGGGAAATTTGGACTTTTCCCTGCTAATTATGTAGAATTGATTGATGCCAAAAAAATTACTCAACAAACACTGTAGACACTTATTAATCCTTTTTAGTGAGTTGAATGAAAACAGAATTTTCACACGAGTAGACGAAGATCGAATGATGTCGAAATAGGATAATATGATACAATCATCAAGATGTTTTATTTATTTTTTTAGAGTTGTATGAAATTATGATAATGATTTAATTTTAGATTTACACTTATATTTAATACTCCAAGGTAGGATTTGTTAGAATAATTAATTTATGAGGATCAATATATAGGTTTTGAGTCGTTCATTCTGTTTTTATTCCATGATAATATGAGAATAATTAATAAATACAAAAATTGGATAATAAATAAATATATATTATACATAACAGGGAATTCAATAAATCTCAACAATATGTATATTATTTAATTACTATAGCGTGCTTAACATGATTGTTACATACATAAATACTCTAATCTATAATTATAATAATATATATTTATACTTTAATTTCAGCCATTTGTTAAAAACATTAAAATCATCATTCTGTACGTTACATTTTTTATTTATGAGAGGAAAAATATATATGATTATTAATTATTATTCACGAATTCAAGCATCCTCCTCCTCATTTGAGTCGTGTTTTTTCCCACATTTAATCCTATGGACCTTAACCGTCGTGGACTGTGTAAAAGCTTTTCCGCAAAATTCACACTTGAAAGGTTTTTCTCCAGTATGGGTTCGAGTATGACGTGTGAGGCAACTGGCTTTGTAAAAACCTTTATGACAAATATTACAGAAATGCGTACGCTGTTGATTATGTTGCTTACGGTGCAGGATGATTGAGTCTCTATTCGTGAATCTAAAAAGAGGGGGAAATACAACAAATATTAATTAATTTTTAAATAACTATTATTATTATCAAACTCTTACTCTCTTCCACAGTCTTCGCATTTGAAATTTTTTCCTTTTCCATGGACATTCATGTGCTGTTTCAGATCCGAGTTTGTGGCAAATGCCTTACTACAAACATCGCATGCAAATGGACGACTTTTATTATGCACCTAGAGGGATAGATAATGTAGAAGAAAACATGAGTTCATAAAAATCATCCACTCAATATATTTGACTCGTCAGGATAAAAGAAAGCCAGCATGATTTTTATCAAAAAAGAGTCTGGATTACATTTGTATTATATTCTTCAACTAATAACCCTTCAATCTAACAACAATACTTCCCCCAAAAAAAAAAAAAAAAAGTTATATTATTAAGGTTTTTAAAAAAGGTTTAAAAATATAACAGATCAATGTGCATTGATGAACAATTCGAGGAATTTTCGGCTTTGTATCTCATCGTTTTTTCTCTCGACTGTAATACTCAGCAAATATAAACAACATTAAACATCATATTTACAATTTAATTTTATCTTCTTCATGAAATAAATAGATATTATTTATGCTAGAAGATAAAACCTATATTTAATGATTTCATGATGAATTTGTAAATTATAACAAAAAATATCCGAATTTGTGAGGCGGCTTTGTGTTATTCTTTCCTTTTTTTTTTTTTTAATTTTATTTCAACACTCAAGGTCAATTATAATGCAATACTTAGATTTGTTTTTCACAAAACCTCAATGAAAATAGCCAAAATAATGAATAATAACACCTAGGGTATTCGAAATAAGCCAGGAAAAACTAGATTTAGAATAGTGAAGATAAATTGGGAAATTCCGTTGAAGGAGAAAATAAAGGGCGGGAATAAGAAAATAAATACGTTTTTAAAAGATCCAAGAAAGTAGTGGAAAGGGAATTATCTTAAATTTATATTGATTAATTATTCTAAACAATCCTTCACAAGCTCTACAAATATCCCTAAGGGTAGCAAAAAACTCCGACCACAAATAAAGAAAAATAATACTATATTTAGAAGACCATATCTTAAACAAATAGTTAATAGAGACTCATAAATCAAATGAAGCCTCTTGAATATAGGCCAAGGATATCTCATTCTATCATAGAAATACGAATATAAAGCCGATAATTGATTGAAATTGGAAATTTCTCATTCCAGATTTTGGTTCTAAGTTGCACCCCTTAATAATATAATATACTAGAAACGTACTCGATCTATATGTATCCGCATATTAAAAGCTCTTTTAAAGGTCTTGTCGCATTTAGGACACTTGGCTTTGGAGCTTTCGCTCGATTCCTTTGTGGTGTGATTTGATTGAGATGTGTCTGGAGGTAATGTATGTTCTGCACGATGCTGTAAAAGGGATTTTTCGTTAACGAATCTGTAAATTTAGAATCCTCATATAGAAAAAGAATCTTCTAATATATAATTGTGCATTTAAAGATACTTACTCTCTTGGACAAAGATCACAGCAATGCGTTTCTGGTATTTCCTCACCAAAGAACTCAACGTGACTATTAACTTGATGCACCTTAAAGGAGGATATATTTTTATACAGGACCACTATCATTCACGTGTTAATTTTTACTCACTCTTTCTAAATGAATTTGGAGATTACTTTTCCTCTTGAATATCTTTTCACATAGAGTACACTCCATTTTAACCTCTTCTTCTAAAGGATCACTCTTTTTTGCAATATGAACCTCATTGGGCTTGGAAAATAAATCCCCCAAATCATCCATATTGACAGTCACGAATTCAGAACGGTTCTCAATGTTTTCTTTTCGTTGAGATGAGCCCTTCCTTCGTTTTTTTTTACTTTTTTTATGCTTCCGGGGAGGGGCTACATATTCCTCATCTTCCTGATCTCCGTCCTCCTCATCTTCATCCTCTTCATCATTTCTGTAGCCCTCTCTATCCTCATCATGCTTCTGTTCTTTTGAGGAGGAAGCGGCAAGGCGGGATTTTTTATTTGGATGGAGTACAGATATAAGGAGTTTCTGCTTATTCTTATTGAGTGAATTGACGGACATTTCATCCTCAGTTAGGGTTTCATCAGCCTCACCTCCATTCTGAGATTCAGATTTTCTTTTCTTAGAACTAGATTTTTTAGAACTTGCATTGATGGCTTTAAGAGGAGTACTACTAGTCCCCCCTTCGGTGGATGCTGTGATGATGGGTTGAGGCTTGTATTTGTTAGGATCTTTTTCTTTATCTAAAAATTTACACGTGATTTCATCCGTCTTTTCCTGAGCTTCCTTCAGGTGATAGTCAATGTCATTTAATAGATTAAAGCATATGCGACAAATCGTTTCCTCTTGCATTACGGTTTTATTGAGTATTCGACTTAAAATGTCTGAAATGATTGTAGATGAGTGCTTCACAGTTTGATTAACACTAATGAGTCGGCTCATTCTTTCTTGAATGGTCCCTGACCAGGGTTGATTTGCATTGTTCACAAAAGTTGCGCAAATAAAACATCTTTCATCCGTTTCCATGGTTTCTATAAAATAATAAAATAATTGATTTAGATGAATAAATAGACATGTAAGGATATTTGTATAAAAATTTGTAAAATCGTGTCCATTTTTTGTGGATGTACATATATTTCAAAAGAAACTAGGAGATGTGTCCCCTTGAACACCAGCTTTTCGAACATGAAAATTAACGACATAGTCCAAAAGAGTTCGTTGAACACTAATTACAAAGGGATCTGTAGGATGAAATACAAAGGCAACAAGTCTTTTAGCAGAAGTAGGAGGTGAAGGATGATTCTGAAGCCCCGTGTATATCTTAAACATTAAACGACCCGTGTTTCTATCGTAGAACTGAATAGGGTGATCACCGCAACCCTTGGGCCTTTCCATGACTGACACAAACTTTTCATCGTAACTAAAAAGAAAGAGGTCTAAATAAGGGGAAGAGGAACAACTTTGAGCACTAATAGGCAATCGTGCAAGAATTCTTTTTCTAGCCTCAGTAATACTTCCATTCTTGGCATTTGATATAGTTCTTTTAAACTTTTTTTGAATTAAGGCAGCGTAGACATTATTTGAAGGGCTTGAAGCAACTCTTGACTCTGAAGAATTCCGAAAAAAGTCACAATGTTGCTCAAATATTTCCACCAGCTCTTTACTATTATTATCATAAATAGACAAGATCCGAGTGTTTTTTCGATCATAAATCACAAAGAAAGAGAGTTGAGAATTAGATTCCGATTTTCTATGAGTAACAACCTCTTCACTCGCATATTTCAAAAGTATATGATCCTCATCTATTAACTGCATCTTCCAAATTCGTAGTCCTTTTAACTGATCGAAATACTGATAAAATCTCCGTAGTTCTCCAGGATGTTTTTGATCCAAAGAAGATTTCATTGCTCTTTGATATAAAAACACTAGTATCCGATGCTTGAGTGCATTGATAGAGGACTCCTTTTGTGAATGCTCCCTTGAAATGGATAGCAAATATTCATCATCGTCTTCTAAAAGACGCCCGATTTTGACGATTGGAATAAAGCAGCCCTTTTGCATTCGGTACAGGTGAATAGTTTGATGCTGAACGCCTAAAACAGCTAATAAGTTATTATACAAATATATCCCTTGGTTATGACTCAAATACACTTTGTCAGCGTTGAGAGACACCTCATCAATTAACGTTCCAGAGTCTGTTTTTACACAGTATAAAGTATAATTTTCCAACGGGTATCTGGGATTAGGAGCCAAGGATTCATTATTTTTATGATATTGACGGAGAGTTAAATGTTCTTGTGGTAGATAACAAGCTGAGCCGACAATGATGAACTTTCCTCCATCCAAGAATAAAGAACACTCACGATTTAATTGCTCTCCGTTGGAACTTAATTTGACTCTCCACTCTGAAAGTGATAGATAAAGTTATAAATTAGTTTTTTACATAATTTTGTTTTTAAATCAACATTAGTTATGACGAATTAAGGTCTGTCTAAAATTCAAAAACTTATCCTTTCCTAGCTTGAAAAAACGATTGAAGGCGACTTGTTTTATTTTCTTGTCTGGTGTATTATAGATAAGATCTGCAATGGAGGCAGGCCCATTATAACAATAAATTTCCAGAAAGGTCTGGCATGAACTAAATGCAATAAAACGTTTTCCATCTGGAGTGAATTTTCTTAAATAACAAGGTGGTTTGTCCACATTCATCACAGTAAAGTTAGGTAATACATTTGTATAGAATCCTTTGTGAGTATTGAGTTTATTTGGCATTCTATTGAATTGAATTCCCCAAATCTCTCGATGTATTAGTCGAGTCATCAGATTCAGACTTTGAGTTTTGGTGAAGGTCATGTCGACTTTTAAGAGAGAGAGCCCAAAGGAAGTCCTCAGAGAATAATTCTACGTCATCTGGACAGAGATGTAAAGCTTTGCTAAAGGCTGCTAGGGCTTCAGATAACTCCCCAGTACCTAAATGGGCTCTACCGAGAGTTTGCCATGCAGGATAGTAATTTGAGCCTCCAGATTGAAGAGAAGAGCGAGCAGATTCAATTGCAAGTGGCCATTCGTGGAGCTGAATAAAGGACTGAGCCTTCATTTCCTGAAATGAGTCAATGAATCAATGACTTAGTTGAGAGTAGCAAGTGACTGTAATGCCCCAGGCCAGCAACCCACAACCTCACTTGCCTCAATCCTACTCCTCAACTCCGTGTCTGAGGAGTCGATATCAAGGGCTCTATCCCACGTACGGACTGCCGACCAGAGCTTATTTTCCAAAGCGAGTTGAATCCCTTCTTCTTTTAGTCGAAAACAGAGTTGCTTTGGATCTTCTAGGGCAAGACGCTTGCTACTTGTAGATGGACCTTCCTCTAATCCCTCAACATCTTCATCGTCAAAAGGACTCCGCCTTGACTTCACTCGGAACTGTGTCTTTTTCCATGAAAATGGAATCATAGAATAGATTTGGAATATGGCAATATAATAGAACTAGGAATCCAATAAATTGTATTGTGGAACTGCGTAGAGACGTCAATCATGAAAATATGTAGAAGAGGGAGTCAAAGGGAATAAGCCCATGGATCGGATAACTAAGTAATAATAATAACTAGAGAGAGAGAGAGAGAAAGAGCAAGAGAGAAAGACATCCCCTCCCCTCCTCTTCTCAGGTGGACTCTTCCCCTAGCTTCAACTTCATTTCTTTCTCTTTTCTAGCTAAATAGTAAATATCCCCCTCCCACACTCGATCCTGCTTCGTACCTTATGAAATTGAGTATCAGTACTAATTCCACTTTTACATGATCGTAATACTAATTTTTTTAAATAATTTACCCATATTATATATTAAACAGACATCAATTTACCAAATGATAATCTTATCTCTTCCTTCTTTTTGGAAGAGTCTCATATCGAGTGTTTCAGAACTAAAATTACTACTAATAATTACTCAAAAATTGTTCTATTCGGAATTAATACATTTATAGGATATAATTCATATTTATGTACATATATAATTTATAAAACATGAAACGATCAGCGAGATAATGGCAAACTCTTTTGATCCCCTGAGTTCTCCAATCTTTTTTTCTTTCTCTCCCTTTGTTCCTCTTTCTGCATTCGTCTCCGTCTCTTCTTTTGCTCTTTCTCAAACTCATCTGGATCAATCCCTTGCTCAATGAGTTTCTTTCTTTTATTCAGTCTCCGCTTTTCGTCGAAGTCCGCCTCTGTTAATTTAATGTCTTGCTCTCTCCTCGTCACATTGACTTGTACGACTATTTCAGTAATGTTTTTATCACTCACTTTAAACTCGGAGAGCTTCGATGAAATCATTTCCTCAATGGATTGAATGAGTAGAACGTCATGAGGAGTAAGAAGGGATATAGCACTTCCCTTCCGTCCTGCACGAGCCGTTCGACCCACTCGATGAACATAATCTTTTGCATCTGTAGGTATATTGTGGTTAATGACATACTCTACTTGTTGAATATCTAACCCTCGGCTTGCTACATCAGTAGCAATCAGTATCTTAGCAAGGTGCGATCTGAAGCGCGAGAGAGACTGAAGGCGTTCTCTTTGAGGTTTCATAGAGTGGAGGGAAACGTTGGAAAAGCCTAATTTAGTAAGGGTCATACTCAGTAGCTCTGCTATTTTGCAGGTTTTAACAAATATTATAAAGGATGCATTGGGAGACTCCTCCTGGCATTTCATGATCACTCCAACGAGATATGCATCTCGAAAATCAGCGGGTGTTAGTACATAGTATTGCTCCAAGGTATTAACAGTCAGAGATGATGCATCGTCCTCGCCTTCTCGGTAAAAGAAGGGTTGTTTATCACTGTTAACCTCTATTAGGTCCTTTAGAGCTTCAGTATGTGTAGCCGTGAAGAGAAGTGTCTGTCTTTCAGAGGGAATCGCAGTAAATATTTGTGAGAGTTGCTCGTCGAATCCTCCTTCAAGGAGGCGATCTGCTTCATCTATCACCAAAAACCTAATCTTTTTTAGGAGTTTAGAGCTCGTTATACTCTGTAAATGATCTGCTAAACGTCCCGGAGTAGCAATGAGGATATGAGGCGAGGTTGAGAGCTCAGACCCTTGCATCACCATATCTCTACCTCCAACGATAATCGATACTGCATATGTGAAGAAAACAAATATTACAATATAGATGAAATTAAATTGAACTTTTAAGTAGTGGAAACTTCGAATTTACCTTTAACATTGAGCGGCTTTCCAAGAATCTTGAACGTGTCTCCAATTTGATATGCCAATTCACGTGTAGGAGTGAGAACTAAAGCAAATACTCCATAAGGATCCTCGGAAAGCGCATCTAAAATGGGAAGAGCAAAGGCTGCTGTTTTCCCAGAGCCAGTCTTGGCAATCCCCACTCCATTAGCCCCTTTCAAAATTTTAGAAACAGTAGCTTGTTGTACGGGAGTAGGGGCCTTGAGGCCAATGGTCTCACATTGCCGAAGTAACCAGGGCTTGAGTCCTAATATATCCATGGGCAGTCTAAAGTACCTATGATTTGGTTGATGACTGAGTAAACAATTAATATTACCCACGTTGTTGATTTTTATAAAAAAGATTGAAGCAGTTGTAACTTTGTTATTAGTAGTAGTAATGTAATAGTACAACAGAGGGCTCTTCGTGTATAAATATAAAAAATAGGGAAGACGATAATAGTTTGTAAATGATAAATAATTAATAAATACTAACCCTACTAACATATATTTAATATTGAGGAACTGCATATTACATGGCATAAGTGATGAACTATAAAAAAATATATTTTATCTCTCTTGGTACTTATAAATTAACGTATTTTCTATAGGAAATCAAGAAAACTCATAGGTATTTACTCCTCCCTGTCCCAGATTAAAACGCTTGATTTCAATAAACTAATCCTACCCAATGTTTACAAATACATCTAAATTTGAACTGACGTACAATTGTCAATCTTGTGAGTACTGTGAACAAGGATTTCATCCTTCCTATATTTTGCTCTATTTGTGGTAATTAGTTTTAAAAACAGTTGTTGTTTAATGAGAAGGTTAGACAACCCTAGCCATAGACTTCCCTATTTCCTTATGTTATTACATACATAGAATTAATGAGTGCCCCCTCATGGTGCAATTAATGTTGTAATTTGTAACTGACTCTTAATACCACCTGTAGAAAAATGTCAGAGTATGATCATGAATACGAGTACAAATCCTTTCTAAAGGTGCCCGTACTCACCGCTAAAAAAGTATGGAATCTCATTACTATTCCATAAGCAATCCTGAAAAGCATATTTATACCCAAATCTGGAGAAACGGACAAGGCCATTGAGGATCTCTTTCGACGACAACTATTTTCGTTTATTCCAGATCAGGGATTCATTGGGAAGGAGCCCGAATTTGAGAAAGGACTGACTATGGTTGTGGATGATCCAACCTGGGTCGCTGATAAAATTGTTGATTTACGCCCCTATGTGACAGGAAATGTGCACTACTATTTTAGGCAAGGATGCCTTTAAAAATGGAATACCCACTTCGTTTTTTTTTTTTTTGAAAAAGTAAATGGCTTCCATTAAAAAATGGTGCCTAATTGTACAAAAAACATTTAAGAGAAGTTTCAATAGTTTTGAAAAGTATTCAGAGGTAGCTCAATGGCCATAAAGTTTTCAAAATTTACATTTTTAAAGAAAAAACTGAACATTTCCTTGAATACTGTCCGTATACTTCAAATTAAAGCTTTCTTGTTAAAACAATAAATTGAGCTTACTAAATTTAAAATAAAATATATTTTATAATTATTTCAACAAAAGTAATATTTATATGTTCAAAATTACGTCAATTGAAGTTGATTGAAATGTACCTCATGACCCTTTTTTTTATTTATTTAGCAGATTGCAACCCAATTGTTGGACTGATAAGTATGAAAATTTGCAATTACGTCTAAATCACATTAAATTCAGCGATTTTTTTTTAATTTTTAATAACTATGAACAGAATGCGACAATTTTAATTCAATTTTAACACATACAACCAGCAATAAAAACCTATTCGAAGATGATACCTACAAAAATATATCATTTGGATATATTTTTGTTCTTATTTTTTGATGATATATCAAATAAATTAATAGTGAGTTTTAAAGTGAACATTGATTTCATTAATATTTAGTTAAAGAAAGCAGTGTGTTTTGACACTACAAATTCAAATACCTGCAAGAATAATGGAACTTGTGTTCTACTTGAAAAATTACTTGGCAAAAAACTTATACCATTTGCTTGAAGACACCATATATAAATATATATATAATGGAATTAGTGATTGGAACTGTTTTGCAAGAGTGTATGGGTACAATTAATTAACTTATAAAGTCAAGATTGTATATAAAAACCAACAGCTACTCAACTAAGCTACGAACTATTCTTCATCATCTAAAGACATTAAAAGAAACTTACACAGGTAGTATTGAAAAAAAATGAAGTAAATTAACGTAATGGAAAACCTAAACACAACCTGAAGTATCAAAGACTTGGAAAAGTTAAAATAATATAGAAAATAATTAAATGTAATAAATGAGAAAAATACATCAATGACAATTCATAAATCAGAGATTGAAGTAATCACTATTTTTGGGAAAACGAATTTTTCGTCAACTGTAAGAAGCCATTGGTTTTTCAGTATAACTGTGTAAGTCTCTTTTAATGTCTTTAGATGATGAAAAATAGTACGTAGCTTAGTTGAGTAGCGTTTGGTTTTTATATTATGCATCATTGTAGGATTGATTCGTTCAATTGAGATCACATCCTTCTTTCCAAATAACAATTCGACGTAGAAAGTGCTTGGATTTTGAGCTAAAACCTTAGTTGGGCCTATATAAGGAGCTTCGAGTGGGTTAACTCGAATCCAAACGTGATCGGTTTGTTAGAGACGATTAAAATGCAAATCAACTTTAGATGAATTATCAGAACCGGTAGAAAGGGATAGAAAATCAACAATTTTTAAAATCTTCAACAAGATCAGCAATATATGATAAAGGCAAATTCTTATAGATTTGAATTTTGATCATATTATTAGTAAACATCTTTTCTCCTTCGGATAAAGTTTCCATCTGCTATTATTCCGGTGGATATTAGAATTCTAGCATCTCTTGTCTAGGATAAAGTATCTCGAATCCCTTATTTTGTCCTTATTCTTAGATAAAATGAAAGCATTTCTGGATTTAATTAATGAAGATCGATCTAAGCATATGGGTAGCACATCTAAATTAAAAATGTGTCACTCCATTTATCCAATTTTTTGTATGTATTATGTTTGATATGCTTCAACATTAGAATAATAACTAATGTATCATATTCATTTTATAACAAATTGATAGATATAACTTTTATGATCCTCTAAATCCTCTTTAGCGACTTTTTTGATTTTTTCCCATGGATATATATTTGATCAAAATTAGGTGAAAATTAAGCACTTTTTAAACATCTATAAACCGAAAATAACGATCAAAATCACTAATTTGATGATATCTATTTTATTCATAAAACGAACATTTTAAGGGCCTTTAAAATATTTTTAGTGTATTTAAGCTCACCAGATATGGACTAATACCCACCATAATCAAAAAACAAAAAAAAATTGTATGTAATTCAAAGTTAAACTTACAGTTAAATAGACAAAAAAGTTACACAAATACCAAACTTTTAAAATACAATACAGTTAAGAGAAGTATAAGGCACTTGAAATATTTTAGGACCTAAAACCTTCCCATGGAGTTGGCCCCAACCATACGTACCTAAATTAAACAAATTAGATAATTACAGAAGTGTCGAATACATTTTGTGAGAACTGTTTCGGTCGTCATTAAATATGCATAACGAAATTAGATAATTACAGGAGTGTCGAATACATTTTGTTAGAACTGTTTCGGTCGTCATTAAATATATAAATTAATTGATGGAATTAAACATTGACAAAGGAATTAACGGACACATTTACTAAAATCTACCATCACCATTTTCTCATTCTAATTATTTTTCCTTTTTTTTCTCTCTCTCTCCTTCTATACCAGAACTTTTTTCCCTATTTATTTTCGTTTATTACAAACGTAGTTACATATTCAAATGTCATTGTATAATGTAGAAAAATAGTCATAAAAATTCGTTGAAACAGCCTATAAGTCACTTGTTATGGTTCTCATAACTTGGCTTGACACATTGGAAGTATGAATTCATAGTCCTAGATAAAAAAACTTTGAGAATTCGAGTCCTTAAGGTAACTACATAGAAGGGCCAAGGAAAACAAAAACTACAGAAAAAATAAACTAACCAACAATCATGGAGCAAACTTCCTTCCCTTACAATGTGAAGTAAGCGAAGGCTGGTAAAAAATTATTTGAATTGGATTTGAGTCATTTAAGATACTCTCTAAGGAGAACACCTGGTGAACAAGTATTCAGAAGCTCACCTTTCACTCAGAGGAAAAAGATCTTAAGATTTTGACTGCCTCTTAATAACTGACAATATTTAAATTTTGAATATTGATTTATTTTGACTATTTCATTTGATTTTCTATAAACTATAATCTTTAATTTTTGTTTCTACTTATATTGAGTATTGTATAACAGCAGGAAATAACACTCCTGTACGAGTAAATGGAGAAATTAAAACTATTATCGTGGTCAACTATCTTAGAAAAAGTTATTTCTGGACTTTTGTCGAGGTAAACGTTCAGATGCAATTATTGGAATGGATTTTCTGCGCCATCAGAACTTTCAAATAAACTGCAATAAATAGAAATTTATTAATGAAAATACCAATATATCTTGTAAGGTCATATTTTGTAACTGTCCCGGTCAACATTCAGTACATATTTCAATGAGTTGACTGTGTGATTATATCAAGATGCTATTAATGAAATACTCGTGCTTGCTCTCTCCAAATCAAAACCAAATTTCCGTTCAAATTCCAGAGGATGCGCACCAATATTCATTACATAGATACAGGTGAGGCTTCCTCTAGTGCCCTCAAAGTTAGAAAACTTTCTCCTGCAAAAATGGAAGTATGCCGGAAGACTTTAGATAATCTAGTCGAGTCGGAAATTATTCGTACATTGAAATCCTCACAGGCAGTTCTTATCTCATAAGAAAAGTCCATATATTTGAAAGCACTAGCTGGAACTAAGAAAAAGAAAGAGGTATATATATATAAACCGATGAGCTAGAAATAAAATCCTTCTTGAGAGTAGGATCCCGAATTCGGGATTGGTGTTTATCAATGAAGAAGGGAGCATGTGTGGTATGGAATTCCTTGTGAACTTTCCTTGGCCGCTAGGATTTTATTTTGTGAGGATCTACTCGAAAGACTACGTCTAAAATCCGTCTCTTGGAATCCCTCACTCACTACGGATCTGAAATGACTCATCTTGTGTCTATGGACCTTGAAATAAGGATGCATGAACAATATACCTCAAACTTGTTAATTTAGAGTCAGTTAAATGATAAATCTATTTTCTAAGTTTAATCATGGAGATGTGTGGATGGATGGAGGAGTGCTGCGGAAATTGTAACGTAACTTTTCTTTAACTTATCAATGTGGAGGCATCTAAGCATCATTATAACGAAGGGAAACATGAATATGGAACAAAGGAGACGTGTCCCATAATAGTTAATTAATTTGTTGAGTTATTCATTTATTAATAATTTGTTTGGAGATGTTTACGAGAAAGAAGGAGTTTTTGCGTCGTTACATCACAATGAATAAAACATCGATTCACCACTTCACTCCATAATCAAAACGGTAGTCTGCTGAGTGGTGTGAAGACGGAGAAAGCCGTCCAAAGACTCAAACATCGGCTGGGAAGGCCATGACCTCTGTATTTTGGAATTCGGATGGAATTATATTAATTGACTACTTGGAACACGGAAAAACAATCAACAGTGACTATTATGTCTTTGTTGGTAGCATGTAAAACATCGAAGGACAAAACGTCGACCGACAAAATGTCGAATGGACAAAACGTCGACCGTAAAAACGTTGACCGACAGAACGTCGACCGGGAAATATTACATTTCAAAATATGAAAAACTATTTCCACTAGGTTATGTTTCAGGCGGGGAATATCTGAATGAGATATATCGCAAGACCATTTGGAGTAGGCCTTTATTTTATATTCTACGTCGACCTTCCGTCAGTCGACGTTTTGTCTGGTCAACGTTAAGTCTATTTGACGTTTTGTCAATTCAACGTTTTGTAGGTCGACGTGGTGTCCGTCGACGTTTTGTCCACGCACTATGGATCATTTGAAGGCCGAAATTACCTAGAAAAGACCTCATTTGAAGAAGAAAAAGGTGCTCTTTCACCAAGATAATGCACCATGTCACAAGTCCATAAAAACAACCGCAAAAATTGGTAAATTCGAGTTGCTACTGCACCCCCCTCCCCCCAAATTCTACAGATCTGTCCCCCAGCGACTACTGACTCTTTGCAAAACTCAAAAAGATGCTCCATGGAAAGTTATTCGGCTCAGATGGGAAAGTGTTTGTTGAAACTGAAGCATATTTTGAAGGTCTGGATAAATCGTTCTACACCCGTGGTATCGAAAAGCTAGGTAAACGTTGGATGATTGCATCGTTCTAAAAGGAGATTATATTGATGAATAAAAATTAATTTTGCCCATAAAAATGTTGCTTTCCTATCTAGGCCCGGAACTTATTAAACGATGTATTAGTGTACCTTCTAATGTCAGAAGAGTGACACCATTAAAATTTTAATAACTTTAACAAAAATACATACACAATTAATGTCGTTTTTATTATAACAAAGGTGGTGGAAGAGGAAGGTGCGTTGCTTAGATTCTGCATTCTAGTTTGTTGAACTGAATGACGTCACAAATATACTAGTCACTCCTACAGTCTTGTCTGCATCGAGGTTTCCATTCATGCAATCATCTCCTCCTACAATTTCTTACTTTTGTGAGACTTCATTTACGGTGAGCAAACAATGGACTAATTTCGTAGGTTAATTAATGCCACACAAATGGTCTTTCAAATATTATTGATTGGAAAAATGGGGAGACAGGGGTTTAGAATAATTCATAAGACTTTATATATTACTTTCTACTCTAAATTATTTGTATTATTTTTTCCAGGAAATCGAATTTCAACAACCACCAGAATCACTATTGTCAAACAGACGTCGTAGTTGTGCTACGTGCGCCGTGGCCTCTTGTCCATCACAAGTTGAAACATCCTATCCCAATTTTTCAAAGGATCCTGCATTGCTCCGGAATTGGATGAAGGCCTGCAAAAGAAAAGACAAGTTGAATACAAAGACATCTCGCATCTGCATCAACCATTTTAGGCAAGACTGTTATGAAAGAAATTTCTGTAATGAGCTATTTGGACTAACATAATGAAAGTTGCTCAAAAATAGATCTAGTCCACTTCCAAATTTATACACCTACAGCATTTCAAGCTTAACGATATCTTCTGAGGGAGCAGAAAGGTCTTAAAAAAGGGAGATTTACCAAACTGTTAAACCTTTATTGGCAGCTGAACATCTAGATTCGAGTGAACTAATCACTCAAGTTGTAGAAATTCTTCAAGTTCAAGTTTCTAATGTCAGTGTTGAATGTGACATGTTCTCTGAGAAAGAAGAAACACTAGTCCTGAAAGAAAAAAATCGCATGCCCCAGAAAGAGGTAAAATTTTCAAAAGTGGAGACATCAAATATGAAGAAAGAGGTTAAACATTTGCAGACTAAACAGTACAAAAAAAAAAAAAAGAAGGTGGTGTCTGTAGTTTGTTATTTAAAAAATAGTATCTACTCAGAAGAATTTTATTTACAGTGCCCTCTATGTGAGAAACATACGTATGTTATTCTTTATTAAATAATATTATCATTCAGAGAGTTGTATTATTTTTCCAAGAGGCGACGCTACGCTCTGTCATTTTGTTTACAAATGAATATAAGTGGATATGGCTTACATCCCATTCCTGAATAGTGAACTTCCTTTTCTAAAACATACAATTATATAAAAAACCGGAATAACATATGGGTGTGTGTTCATCAAAAAAAAAAAATTATAACATGCCAAAAATAAACACGATTTTCACTACTATTTATGAGTACACAGACTCCTGGTTACATTTTACACATAGATGTTCTCTCCTCAATAATGAAATAATAATAATAAAACCGATCAGGTTGCCAACAACAATAAAAAAACTCACACGCTAGTAATCCATAGGCTTTACAAGGCTATCCAAAACTTGCTTACATTAATAAATGTTTAAATAAGGTGTAGATTATAGAGTATGCCTACTAGGGAGGTTATATTACATATTATAAACGTCACATATTATCTAAATAGTTCTACATCCATATTATGTACTTTATTCAATGAGAAATCTATAATTATACTCTGGACAATTTTATCCATAAAATATAAAAAAATATATATCCATTTGCTCGAAGGGGAATTAATTATGAATGTTTCTTGTAATATACTATATCAACTAATAACCAAGTCATTTCAAAGTTAATTTATAGTTGGAGTTCACTCCTTAATTATCTTATTAGTTATAGCTCATGCCCCTAGGTTAGATCATGGAATAATTGACCATAGATTTAATCACAAACCCAGACCCAATTTTTTTCATAGATATAATTATACATATTTATCCCCATTTCAAATGATAATTTATAAAATAACTACAAAGGTGTAAAGGTTTTTAAGTTCATTAATTGCTTATCGAATGTAATTATATAAGACTATTGCAAATAGTTCAAATTAAGAAAATAACAATTCGACGATTTCTATAAATATTACGAACTCAAAATATTTATTTTCATTTTCAATATAAATTTGTCTTAGCCCAGACTTCTGAACTTGCCTCCACAACAACTGGTCCAAATGAAAAAAAACATCCAACTACTTTAGTCAAAGGAAAAACCTCCTTAGTTGTAGATATAGTATTTATTTAAAAATAATTAATCCATCCCAAAATCTGCTGTATGTATAACGGCTTTTGTTTGAAAGAAGTGCATATACACATGGAATTACTGTGTCCATGACTAGTACGTGCACCGTAAATAATTGGTAAAAGGTAAGCGGACTAACTTTATAAGTTCCATCCACAAACCAATGTTGGTATCTGCTTATAATTTCTAAACACTTTTTAGTTGAATAAATAATTATTCGATTTTCATCCATCGATCCAGAATCAAATAATAAAATTGATTCTCCTGAGTTTGAAAATCTAAGGTTGGGTAGGATTTAAAATCCACACCTAGACGCTGGTGATGGAGGAGTACTGTTATTCGTCTTATGGTTTGGGCTAAATTTATATTTTTCCAAATGACAATGGACGCTTCATCTCCGATATTCTGAATAGCACCCCTTATAAGAGCTCTCGGAGGCTCTACCGAAGAAAGAACCATACTTTTAATGTTTAATTTTAGTTATTTTACCTGTACTTTTCCAGAAGCAGGAATGTGATTACGTTCCGACATAACATTTGGAATTTCTCCCTCTTCTGGGCTCGGTCCTGTTTTAACTCTGCCTCTACAACCATTTTCAACACACCTCCAATTCAAACTATTTAAGTTTTTCCTATCCGACCTAAAGATATAGTCTCAGAAGCAAAGATGATTAGCCCCTCGGCAGATTTTGATAAATTCCATTTTTATAACTTTATACTTATGATACAAATGATGACTGCTAAAATCGTTGTAACTTAATATTGAATAAGTCACGTTAAACAAACTGGATGAATCTCAATCAATTAGTAATTCATAATTGGCTTGTTCTAGTACAAGTTAATACCATCATGACTAAATGGGTGTCTGGTAATATGATTTTTGTAAAAAGCTTTGGGGACAAAAACGTTGGGCTAATATCGTTGCGTGGTATGATCGTTGTGTACATTATCAGTTTAAGACAAAAACGTTGTGGGTAATATCATTGTGAAGCAATATGATTGTGAGTAATTTCATTGCAAGACAATATTATCATGTGCAATTTTGTTGCAGTTTATATTATATTCGCAAGATAAAATCATTGAATGATGAAAAAATATACCAGGATAGAACCTCTCCAATCTAAAATGCACCCCGACCCACAGGTTGTACAGGGAAGTGCTGGGCTAAGGTGCTTTAAACTCCACCGCCTCAGCATTTATAAGCACCAAGGAACCCTTCCAACATGCTATAATATACCCTGGCCCACAGGTTGTGCAGGAGAAGTTATGGGGTACGAGTCAATGTGAATTTATCTGCCGTTGCTTCCCGGAGCATCAAGACACTCTTCTAATATACCAAAATATAACCCGGCCCACAGGTTGTAGAGGTGAAGTTTTGGGGCCCGAAGCAAGTTGAATTTATCCACCGCTGCATCCCGGAGCATCAAGGCACTCTTCTAATATCCCAAAATATAACCCGGCCCACAGGTTGTAGAGGTGAAGTTTTGGGGCCCGAAGCAAGTTGAATTTATCCACCGCTGCATCCCTGAGCATCATCAAAGTACCCTTATAATATCCAAAAATATAACATTGACCACAGGTTGTACAGGGAATGTTCTGGTCCCCTAGGTAAGTTGAATTTATCTGCCAATGCTTCCCCTGAGCATCAAGGTACTCTTCAAATATCCCAAATACAGCCCGGCCCACAGGTTGTACAGCTGAAGTGCTGGGCTCAAGGAACTTTAAATTCCATCGCCGCCGCATTTATAAGCCCCAAGGAACCCTTCTGACTTGCTATAATATACCCTGGACCACAATTGATGTACTGGGTCCCAAGGCAGTTTAAACTCAACCACCACCGTGTTTATTAGCACCAAGGAACCCTTCTAATATTCTATAATACACCCGGGCCCACAGGTGGTATGGCGGAAGTTATCGGCCCCGAGGCAAGGGGAATTTATCGTCTGCTCCTTCCCTGAGCAATAAAGGGTCCAAGGCAGTTTAAACTCCACTGCCGCCCCGTGTCTAAGTTCCAAGGAAGCCTTTTAACATGCTATAATATACACTGGCCCACATGTTGTGTTGGTAAATCCCCCTATCTACTACTGAGATCTTGCGACGGTTCTGACTATAAGTATCTGCATAAATTCTCTAAATTTATTTTATAATAACAGTATTTTTTATTTAAAAATCTAGACCACTTGCCTTGTTCCATTTTGTCAAACTAGAAAAGTAGCTGGAAAAGATATTAAAGAAGCTTACTTTCATGGATTTCATCCAGTTGTAATTGTAACTCACTCATATTATGTATTAGTACTTACAAGTTGCAATCTCGTGAACAGAGTACTTTCTATTGATTTTAAGATTAATCTTAAATATGAAGTCCTTTGTTCAAGAGATTGTAACTTGTAAGTACTCATAGATAATATGAGTAAGTTATAAATACCCCCTCTTGCACCCAAGACCTATTCAAAATGCCTCTCGAATATACTTACAAAAAAAATTAAGAAATTAGTCAACCAAGGACATTTATATCTCCAAAAAGATAGTTGTTGACAAAAGTTTTGGGAAATGTGATCAAACATTAAAAAAAAAAAAAAAAAAATGCCGGCCAAGATTGCATAGAATGAACGACGCCATTATTAAGAGTATTGGTGAGTACAATCATGCTGGGGATGGGGGTCGGGTGCTCGTCAATAAGGTTATTAATTTGGTTAAAGATAAGGCAACAACTTCACAAGCATCTACCCACTCTATAGCCACCTAAGCATTCGTAGGAGTACCAATAGGCGTTGTTGGTCAGTACCCCAATTTTCAAAATCAAAAAAGATTTATACGTAACTCCCAAAGAATTGAAAATCAGGCTCCTCCAAATCTGCCATCTCTCCTGGAATTGGAAATTCCATTACAAATTACACTAACTCATTCTAGAGTACTACTTCTTCTTTACGACGATGACCTTGGAAACTCATTATTTTTTCAATCTTTAAAAATCTTCAACTTTTGTCCCAGTCTTCTACATGGTACGCGGATGGAACTTTTAAAGTTGTGCCCTTATTATTTCACCAAGTTTATACCATTCATGGCTTGGTGAATGGGGATGTGATACTTTTAATGTACCCCTTAATGGCGGACAAATCCGAAATGAGTTACACAAGACTTGTGAACATACTTAAGGAGTGGACCCAAGTCTACTCCCTCTTCAAATAACGAATGATGTCGGACGTGCAGCCATAAATTCATTTGCCAACGTTTTCCCAATTCTTCACAAAAGGGATTTTTCCCCCCCTTTTTCTCAGTGTATTTCAGGCATATAAAGTGAAATGGCCTTCAATCCATTTATGAAAATGATCCCAGCTTTGCCTTGAATTGCGAATGCTGGCATCTCTCGCTTTTATTCCCCCAAGGTTTGTTGAGCAATACTTCGAGCATCTCAGCACCTATAATAATTATCCAGAGGAATCGCTGCCAGTTCTGGACTATTTAGAAGATACCTGGATTGGCGGGCCGACAGGTAACATTACACAACGGCCCCTCGCTTCAGCCATGCCCTTTAGAATTGTTATGATGCAGCTGGGGAGGGTGGTTCCAAAAGCAAACAACTCGTGCGAAGGATGTCATCGCACTTTTAATGAGCTAGTGGGAGCCTCTTACCCAACTATTTGGAAGTTTTTAGACATTTTCAGAAATGAGCAAGGGAAAAGTAAGTCATTGATTAAACAGTATGTAGCGGGGGGAGAAATTCCTAGAGAAAAGAAAAAAATATAAAGACACTTCTCTCAAGGATCCAAAGAATAGTGAATGCTTTCGATAATCAAGGCAATATATTATACTTTTTGAGAGATATTGCCCACAAATTAAGTTTTTAGGTATATTTATTATATATTTTTTAAACAAATTTTTTGTTGCTTTGTGCGTATATTTAATATTTATTGATATTAATTTTGAAGTACTTTGTTCACGAGATTGCAACTTGTAAGTACTCATAGATAGGGAAGGGCATCGGGCAAGTCCGTGTAAAAAGTCGGAGCGAAACATATGGTACTGTTGATTAGAGTTACGGGTTTGAAAGATAGAATATCACGTGATTATACTATAGAAATAAACATTTTCTATATATTAAATTACACTAGAATAGTTAATATAAAAAGTAGTTGAAATTTTTAAATTCAGGAATACTTGATTTACTTCGTGAAACTCATAAAAATAACTTTCACATTTCTATATTATAGATCTATTAACATTGAGATCTCCTAAATTTCTTCCCTTAAAGTTGCTAATATGATATGGAACTAACTAATGGAAAACACTTTAGACGTAGTAGTAGATTAATAAGTTAAAGTATTATCACGTATACTTGAGATATTATGTTAAAAAAGTATGGGTAAAATAAAAAAACAACTGAAATAACGATTAACTACACTGTCTAACAGCAAAAAAGGTACAAAAACAGTATATGTTCGATTTAATACAGTTTGATCCCCTAATTCCAAATCTGGCCTTATTTTTCTCTCATAGCCTCGTGGCCTTCAGAAAAAGGATATACCTGTTTTGTTATTTTTTGGCTATTTTTAAGGTTAAAAGCTGTTTGAAGCCCTAGGTGTTGAAGATAGGGATACATTATTTTAATATATTTTAAAGCCAAATGTTGGAAAATTCTAAAACCATTTTTAAAATGTCTGTATCATAGTTTTAACTCGAGTTATCTTTGTTTAAAGTGGAAAATAGGTACTTTTTATTCAGAGATTCATAGCTTCAAGACAAATAGATTCAAAAACTTTAAAAATAATGCATTCGATAGCTGAAAGTATGAATTTTAATTTTTTTTAAAAGAACCCCTCCAAAAACACTCTATATTGTTGTCAATTTAAGAGAAGGCCACGACAATATTTCAAGAAAAAAACTCATTTTTGAATTGATCCCATAATAAAAGTTATAAGTATTCGTATGCCCCAGCTAGAAGAGTTAGAAACAAATACAGAGAAGAAGAAAAGAGATAGAAACAAAGACAGAGAAAAAGAAAAAGAAAATATATATTATTCAATTTGTTATAACATTTAGCCTTGTAATGTATTAGTGTTTTTTTCCCACTTGACTAATAAAATTAATTATATTGTATATTGCAATAAGGAAAGCAGCTAATAAGTAATATAGTCTTTATTAGAGGGAGATGTTGTACAAGAATTCTTAATAAATAATGAAGAAAAAAAAAAAAAAAAAGAAGAAAAAGGAAACGCAACAACGGGGTTCCTTTTCTAATCTCAAAACAGTAATTTATTTGACTAAACAGCCCATCTTTACTCTCATAGATAATATGAGTTAGTTATAATCACAACAAGATGAAATATAGGAAAAAAAACTTCTTTAATATCTTTCCCAGCAACTTTTCTAGTTTTACAAAAATGGAACTATGCAAGTTGGCTAGATTTTTAAATACAAAATATTGTTACTATAAAATAAATTTAGAAGATTTATACAGATACTTATAGTCAGACCCATCGCAATACCTCAGTCATAGGTGGGGGGGTGTAGACTGGGATAAATAGTAGCATATTAAAAGGGTTCCTTGCTACTTATAAACACAGCAGCAGTGGAGTTTAAACTGCCTTGGGACCCAGCACTTCACCTGTATAACCTGTGGGTCGGGGCGTATTTTGGGATATTAGAAGGGTACCTTGATGCTCAAGGAAGTTGTGGTGCATAAGTTCAACTTACCTCAGGTCCAGTAGTTCACCTACACAACCTGTGGGCCAGGGTGTATTTTAGATTAAAAGGGGTTTTTCCTGGCATGTTTCTTCATAATTCAATAGTTTTATCTTCCGAATATAATATAAATTGCAACGAAATTGCACACAATATTATTGTCTTGCAATGAAATTACTCACAATCATATTCCTTTATGATTATACAACGACAACGTTTTTGACTCACAATGATAATGTACACAATGATATTACCACAACGTTTTTGTCCGCAAGCTTTTTTAAGACAATCCTTTTACAATGAACCGGCTAAATGATCAGAAGTTGCATTCATTCATGTCAGTTTTCGATAATAATGTTCTTGCTTTTCTAAAAAATTCAAGATCATTTTATCAAATTTAGGTCTGGGGGCAAAAATTTAGAGTTTGAAATATTTAAAAAAAAAAAAAAAAAAGTAAGCCCCAAAATAAAATCCTGGGGACGCACCTGATAAGCAAATCATTCAGTTATTCATCATTTGCTAAATAAAAAAATTATATTCTGGTAAAAACTTGATATAATATTTTAAATCCATGTCTCTTTCGAAATTATAGGACTCATTAATGAGTATAGTTGATAATATTGTAAAGAAAAACAAGTGCGAGGAGAAGGGGGGGGGGGATAAGACTTATGGTATCATTGTTACAGTACAGTACAGTCGTTACAGTAGGATTTGAAAACGTAACACTCCATGAAATTGTAATTCATTATGAACCATATTCTCAGAATAATAACTAATGAAACGACAAAGTAGAGTATTTCGAAATATATTTGAAGTTCCAAGTTTAAAACAGAAGGATTAAATTAAATTTTTATTTTCTATTAAGTATTATTTAATATGATACGAATAACCAATTAAATATCCCTCTTTGGATGGCTTCATTTTCTTTAACAAAAGGACATAGATATGAATGTAACCTTCATAAATTAACATATTTTTATGTGTGTTATTCTGTTTTTTTCAATATATACCAACTTCCACATTAGGAAAAAAGGATGATTATCTTTTTGATTAAACTCCACGTCTGGCTTGTGTTTAACAACTTAACGTTTTGACATATTTAACTGAATTCCGATGTCAGACCAAGAAAATATTATTTGGATCAATCTATTATTTCAATAATCTGTATTTATAATTTATTGTTGTTATTAGTTATATGATTACAATTGTTTAATTTTGTATATTTAACATAAATGTATGATGGTTTATTTTTTAGTCTGTAGATTATATTTGATTTAAGACTTCTTTTTAAACTTGGAACTTCAAATATATTTCGAAATATATTTTTAACTAGAATGAACAGCTTATGATCTTTAAGACTCGTCCCATTTGACTCCTTACTTAACTGTTATAATAAAACAAACATTAATTATACATATATATATATATTATTAAATTTGGTAAAAACTTTTAGCTGAGTCCCATCTCCTGTATAATCAAGTACACTTATGATTTTATATATATTTGAAAAGTACAAAAAGGGAAAACAAGCGTCAACAGGTTAATAAACAATGAATGACGTCGATCCAATGACTCCAGATTAGGTTGAGCAATGAGGGTGTGTAGCTAAAGCTCAGCCAGAGAGGGTTCTAGAAAAAGTGATACTAATCAGTACTGTATGGTAGCTCGCTTGTTTTATTTTTTTGGAATTGGGAACTGAAGAGTAAATTCTCTTTTCCTAAGCTGTTATCGTTATTATTTAATTACTGAGTAGTGAACTTCCTTTCCTACTACGCTCAGTTATATCAAACCTTGATGGAACATGTGCTCATAATGAATGGAGAGTAACTTTGAGATTTATTACGAAGGTAACAGTTGTAAGTCCTTGTTAGAAAAAGAGTAGAGTTGATCATTGGCCTCGAAGTTATTTCCTTCCCTTTCATTTTCTTCTCCTAGTCACATCTGCATCTAGCTGATCTAATGAAACATCATGACAGCTAAGCTGCTCTCCTTCAAAACATTTTTCAAATTGTCAGAGTTACCATATTGATTTTCGTTTTCTTTTTTTTAATATCCCCAAAATGCTACTGGATGCTGTGGAGACTGAAATACTCTCTAGCTTATCCCGTAATATTAAAAAAGAACAAGAAAGGGGAGTATATATTTTTAGGTTTGTAAATAATGAGCATCTTATCGCGTCCAAGTTTTTGTAATTGGTAATATTGCTAGTATGTATATGATAATTTAACACATATAGATAAAAAATTCATTATCAATATCAATTATAGAAACTCCAATAACAAAATATATTTATCAGGCAAGAGTAGTTACCATGACTAATGTGTATATTAATACATATGTAATGAGTATATTGAGAAGTGGGTGCATTTTTGGGAGTGACAAAGTATCACAATTTTCACAAGGGAGACCAATTGTAAATTTGAGCAGACTCACGCTACAGATACGAAAATTACATTAAAAAAATGGCAATAGAGTTTTAGAGAATTTTTATTTTTTTGGAAAATAAATCAGAACTTCTTTCGATTTATAATCGAAATATAATTCATAATATTTTCTTAAATGATCTTTTTAATCAAATTTCAAAAAATGATCTTTTTTAATCAAATTTCAAAAAGTGATCTTTTTTAATCAAATTTCAAAAAATGACTTAATTTTAAGAGGAATTTCTTATAATATATCCTAATTTGTCACCCTAAAAATATAATAAAACAATACCTACCTACCCTATCTCCATTAAGCAAAAGTAACCTTGAAATCTTTATTAATCTGATCTCTTTTTCTCCAAGTCTCAATATCCAAACATTTTAATATCCTTAACTTCTTCTTGTTCTTATGTGAAAAAACCTCTTGTAAATTATAATTAAGAATTTATGTTCTTACAACACTTGTATACATATTTGCAACTGGTCCACATTAATTTATGATTCTTTTATAATCGTATTCACAAATCGTGTGAATCACATTATTTGTTTACTTCCAACAATTATAATTATACTATTTATATTAGCTATGATTTTGCATTGCTTAGGATTGGAATAAATGAATTAAATTCACTCTTAGATGATTCAGTTATGATATCAACTTAAAGTAACCAGAGTTAATTCAAAGCAATCAACAACGGTAATAACATTGTCAGCTGACAACATAATAGAGGTTAAATTTTTGTGTTAGTGAGATAACGCTGTGTGGTTTCAGATTTAGCTGTTGCTATGTGATAAACATATCCATATCATGAATAATAGTTTGAAAGAATGTACAAATCACCCTATAATTTGTTTTCATTCTAGGGGTGCTAAGCTGGTGAAGCCCCTGGTCACAATTTCAATGAGTGATCGTAACGTAACTCGATCAGGATTCTTCTCCAATTAATTTATCAATGAAAAAACAATGTTTAAGTTTGTTCAATATTTAACAAACCTTCGAATCAAAAGAACTGCAAATATTCTACATCTGTAAATACGTGGCCGGTACTTTTACCTTAAACTATTTTACCTCAGAACATTTTGGCTTAAACCCTTTTGCCTTAAAGCCATTTTATCTTAAGGATATTTTGCCATAATATATAAATAAATGAGGGTTATAC
Organism: Lepeophtheirus salmonis; assembly: GCF_016086655.4. NCBI lineage: Eukaryota > Metazoa > Arthropoda > Copepoda > Siphonostomatoida > Caligidae > Lepeophtheirus > Lepeophtheirus salmonis. The sequence goes on along the minus strand of NC_052136.2, from coordinate 17,198,667 downwards.
GTTGTTTTTATTTTAGTTTAAATTGATGTTTTTAATCAAAATATGCAATATTTATTACTATAAAAAGCATTAAATGGTTGTTTTCTGTTCGAATAATTATGGGACTTGATATGTTGATAGATGCATCACCATTATGATGCTCTAAATATTCATCAGTTGAACTCGAAGTAAATTTTGTTTAATATATCTTGACTTTTATATATTTAAATATAAAACACTTACACAGTTTGGAAAAATCGCGGTATTGGCATATTTGTAATTAAAATTAATTTGGAACCTTTTATTTTTCAATTTTCAAAGGAAAATTAATTGTTTTTATTTTTTATTTTATTATTTAATTACTTTTTTCTCCGTACATTAATTTCATATATCTATAAATTCCAAAAAACACATAGCAACTTCATCACAAAATAATATTAATTAATTAATTTAACACTAGTAACACTCATATATTGTTCATCGTTCAAACAAACAAACAAAACAAAAAAAAAACAACGAGCGTGAGTAAATAAAAAAAGATAATTACATCTTAACGAAAATCTGCTACACAATTAAACTACAAAACGAAACCATAAGACAATTCCTTTCCTATCGAACTCCTCCAGCACTTCGTGGGATCTTAAGAGGAGTCTGTCCAGACTAGTAGGTATACAAGAGTTCTTTCTTCTCGCGGAGTGGAGAATAAATAGCATCTTTGTTACTAAGCATTCTATTTTGAAGTGAAATTTATGTTTAGGGGTGACATTACCGGCCAATACCCAATTTTTATTTCTGAATTGTAGTATTTCCTCAAAAAATCAATGGTGATGTGCACAATGTTAACCACAATTAGGAATCCCAAAACAGATATCTTGAAGTCTCTAAAGTGGAATGACAGAATGTGCAATCTCTTTTCAACTCTCGATTTATTTCTAAAAAAGGTAGAAGTAACCATCCTGTAGCGGAACCACTTTTCTTTTGAATCCATGAAAGGGTTGCAAAATATTTTTATTGTGTTTTCCAGAACATCTTCTAATGATTTACAACCTAATCGAAAGTAAGAGTTTACGCAACAAATCCGCTAGAGAACCCACAATTTGGCTTTCGATGGTTTTCTTGCAGACACTTGAAATAGCTATGGTTTCTAACGCCATGTAGAACAGGATTGGGGGAAGGGGGGCAGCAATAAATCTTCATATTATACGGCTTCATCATTTTTCTTAAATTCTTTTAATATGCAAGAAGGTCGTTGGTGAAATTTGCTGAAAGTCCTGATGCCTTGAAGAATTCATCTCTAGTGTTCAACCTGTGGTTGAAGTTCAAGGGTTCGTCTACGCCCAGCATAGGAAGAACGGAGTCCACAATTGATTTCCATGAATAGGTAATTTTCTTCCAGTAAGCACTTACCATACTTGAAGACTTGAACAGCTCAACAAGACCCATGAAAATTCTTTCGTTGAATGGAAACCCCCTATTCCTTTTAAAAATTTCTTTCAAGCATGCCCAGAAATCCAAACAGCTTCTGAGTCTAATCAGCTACGTAAAAATTTAATGATTTCCACACGGTTTTTATATTTTTTAGACCTACGTCCCACGATGAAATTGGAGCATACTGGCGGCTCTTTGAAAGATAAGCTTGCTTTGAACCCATATACAATTTTTCCTGGATGATCTGTATTTTGTCTTTAAATTTCTCTGAATAAGGGGTATCTTTCTTTAATATCAGAGTTAAACCCCATTCACTCATAAATTTAGGAATAGAATCTAATTTCCAAATCTCTTGGTAAGAAGCTTCTAAGATGGGACATAGTTTTTTCTCAAATCTCTTATAAAATTCAAATTGCAAGCCCAATAACCCAGTGGATTTAATTTTTTTAATAAATTCTTTATATATTTTTGTATTTCTTCAGATGAGATGGGGGAATCGAGCCGGTTACAATCAATTTTTTTCTGCTGATCCTTACCAACGTTATCTAAATCCTCCAGTGAGAACTTTTCTCGGCACTTTCTCCATCTGAAACAACAGGAGCAGGTACCTTGTTTTTTTTTACAGTCGCTACATCTATTAAGATTCGATGAAAACGACAAGATTTCTTGTGTAATTTTTGGGGAATCTTGAGTTACTTCTCCATTATCCTGTATTAAAGCAACAGTTTTCCTCGAACTTTGAACTTTTTTTTTTCCCCATCAGCTCTGATTTATATCTTATTTCTCTGCCTTCATTTTTACTTCGAATAATATTAAGGAAAGTTAATTGTTAATTATGATGTAAGGCGTACCTATATTTTGGCTATCAAATTAATCTTTTAAATAATCAATTCGACATTTAGTTTTCTGAAGCGTTTTGGAATAATCCTTTTGTGTTAAAATCTGACTGCACATCACATCGACTTCTATCTACACATTTTTATAGACCCAAATGATCCGATATGAACAAATAAATGTTTATTGCAGGAAGAAAAAAAAGAAGTAAAGTCGTTAAAAAACAACAACTTAATATACATTTAAATTTGTTTGGAAGTCCATGACCTTGGTATGTGATCCTTAACCTCAAAATTGACCATATAAGTAGATCAAGATGTAATAGAACATGTATAATTCAAAATGTATTCATATTGAACTCCTGCATGTTAACTAAAATACATGCAAACTTGGATGGGGTGGGGGGGTAATTCAGTTTTGGTTTTCGAGGTCTAAATGCAAACGACTAATTGTGATTTGAGTTTATTTTTAGGAATAAAACTAACAGACACTCTTTGCTTTTATTAACTTTAAGATAAACCCCAACAAATTCTAATTGCTACTCCCCATTTTTCATAAAATCACATCTAACTACTTAATACTTATAAATTCTCTCCTCAAGAATGAAATAATAATAATATCAGTCTGATATTTTTTAATATGATGTTATGAGCCAAGGGGTACTTTAGTCTCTAGAGCGCTCTTTGACTATGCTTTACCTATGCACGCTTGTTGTTAGACCTCATTTGAAGTCACATTTATTATTTTTACTATACAAATGTACTTTTTTTTTTAAAATATCATCACAAATATACAAACAGACATACAAAGTTTGCTTTATCAATATTGATTGTTTTGTTACATATCTATCAAAGGATCACTTCTCTTGGTTCATTGAATATGGGATGTAGAATGGAAAGGTATAAATGCTAATCCCTGGTGCAAGAAAAACAGTTACGTTGTTCTTTGTCAATCTTTCTTAATGGTCAGTTATACCAATTACATCTTATCATCGCAACTTCTTTTCTCTCAATGACACAAGAGGATACAAACAGAATAATAAAAAAGTTAAAAATCCAAAATAAAATCGAAATAAGTAAGCATGTTGAACAAACTAATGGGAGAATGTATAAATATTATACATCATATATGTAATGTTATAAGCTGTTTATATTTATCCCAATAAATACTAGAACAATCATATTATTTTATATTTATCTTCTATAAAACAACCCCCAAAAATCTTCTGGAAAACATTTAATTATAGTCCGTGAATAATTTATTTTGTGGAGATACAATATCCTCAATAGGGTAAAATTTCAAATCAGTGACAAAGAATTTAGTAATAAAGTAGATGATTCCTAATTGACTAACTTTTGAAATTGCATTGATATTTAGACTTTTTAATGGAAATTCATTGTGTTTAAAAAGTTTTTCATATTTTTATCTCAAATAATCACGTAGCAGTTCACAAAAACTATAATATTTATGTAAATATAGTAGCAGAATAAACTTGCTTTGTAGATAAAAATATCAAGAATATAGTTTCACATTATCTTTGAGAGCCTAGGATCGTCTAAAACAATTTTCAAAAACAGAATATATTCAAAAGTAATAAAGGAATTATGAGTGAGGCTTGAAATGCCCAATCCAGGAACTATACTTATTTGTACAGACAACAGACCATATATCATAACCTAAGCCATGTAAATTTAATGGATATTAGTATGATAGTGATGATTGACTTGTAAGTTTTATAGATCAAGGACACGGAAAAAATAAAATAATTTTAATGGAGAAGGACAAGAAGTGGAGTTGACTTTCGTAGGAATAAGCTCAATGGCACTTCTCAGTTCTTACTTCTAACAGTAGTTTGCGGTATATAGGATAATTTCAGACAAAATTAAAAGCAACTGATGTTTTTTGAACCTATGGACGATGAACGAAGAGCTAGAAGTCACTGCTACAGACCTTGATGTTAAGTGGTATCTGCACAATGATCGATCTTTCCATTAAAGGAGATTATCCCCACCAAGTTAGAGTGAGACATGAGTAGAGGTGGGATTTTTGTTAAGTGCGAGGAGAAGGCAAGACATACGGTACACCTGAATTAAGACCCATGTTAATATCAGCTACCGATTTTATGATGTTGGAGGGGGAAAATGATTTATTGCTATAAAGAAGAGAACCTTCTACAATTAAAATAGGATTAGTGAAGGGAAAATATTATAATTATATTAAAATTCATATGATTTTTTAATCAATTTGCACCAAAGACAGGCGAGAATTCTTCTTGTAGAGGGAGATGTGAACACACCACGACTTATTAGACAATGAACGAAAAAGAAGAAAGAGCACACGCAACAACCGTTTTTCCTTTTCTAATCGGTAAACTTAGTTTTTTCTTTACACGGATCCCATCTTTAGACATGAGATTCCTGGACATAATGATTAAAGTAGGAGGTGTGTGGCTTAGATATCCAATTGAAAATATATATGAATTCATAGGTATGAGTACATATGAAGTTACATATATCTGAATACTTCGTAGGACGAGATCCTTTTAAATCACCAATGCCACTATTTAATTTATAAATAAGAACGACCATACGGCCTGAGTATTATTAACACAGAGTTCAAACTCTTCTTTTTTTTCATTTTTCAATTTTTTTCTTCCTTTTCATCTTTCCACGTATGCAGACTAGTCACTAGTCAGTCTCCTCTTCCTTATTGTTTTGGTATTCATGGGTTTAACAAATTTGGATTGGTAAACTACACAAGTAATATAAAATTTAACTTTTTGCTTTCAGAAATGATATATGTATTTCGTGTAGATAATACCAATCTTGAAGAAAAATCAAGAAGTAGAGAAAATCTGGTTTTTTTTCTTCTTAAATGTATAAAGCCCAATATTTCATATACATTTTTGGTCAATTATAGACTTTTTTTTCAAATTTGTGGGATGATTTAAGACACTTAAATATCTATATTTTAGATGCTAAATTTGATTTATAAGATTATTTGATATATTGGAACCAATATTACCTTAAAATAAATTTACCAATTTCTCATTATTTTACTGGGACACTCAATTTGGGAACTTTAAGTGCAATTTGCGATACCTCCATAGAGTTTGTAAGAATCATTTGTTGGTATAAATGGACCATAGTTGGTCGATTCATTCTAGCTTGTCTTTGTGTTGACAGGCCACATAGTTACATTATTAAAGGGATAAATATCCTATCATTCCATGTATTATGTTTACAAAGTGACACCTTGTTTTTCACTCGGCTATCAAGTCAAACAATCTAGTATTTGAACAAAAAATTCGAGTCCAAATTGTATGTGAAGTCGGAAAAAACTTCGTACTCGAACAATTTTCCCCTCATTGTGTCCATTTTAGTATTCAATTATGGATATAATCCTTTTTTAAATACTGTATTGCTATGTGTTATACATCAGTGAGCACTTTATAGTACCATGTATCCCGTATACACGCTCGCTAGTACATGCAAAACGCCTGCGACACTTCATTAATATGACTGCATTGTTATAACCGTATAATGATATTGTTAGCAAAATAGGTCAATCACATGAATTATTTTTTTATCTCTTAAGTATCATACTAATCAAATAATGAATAGCTTTAATTATTCCTCGATGATGAGACGATTTCGACTAGCCAAAAGATATTTAAGCTGAAGAATGAATAGTAAAGACACTTAATTCAAAATTAGAAACTATAGCCTTATGGCTATTCCTTCATAAAACAATGACATGACAAAAATATATTAATTATTATCATGCTTGTTTATTATAATCGTTTGAATGAAAAAATGAACAGTTAAAGTGAACAAACGATTCAGAAGGGCAACGACAACAACCCTTATTATTATTATTATAAATAACGTTGGATCCACGATAAATTGTATTCCAGTCTTTTTGGAAACGGAGCATTAGTAGATTTAATGATTGTTCTTGAGCAAAATATGATGGATTGACTGGATTTTCAATATGAAAGTAGAAATATGTTAAACGGTTTTCTAAAGTAAATTTAATAATATATATAATTACACAAAGTTTATATGAGTTTACCAATAGGAATTCCTCATCAAAAGTGATGTTTTTTTACTTCAAAAGGTTTTGTGATAGAGTATTGATGTGAAGAAGAAGAAGTTGACACCGTTGTAGTTGACCAAAACATTCAAATTGTAATGGTAATAAATAGGTATAGTATCAACATAAAGGACGCTTCAAATATTTTTTTGTTCAATCCTTACTGTATTTTACTTTTGACTATATTTTTCTTTTTATGGAAATCTTTACGGGATTGATTTGTAAATAATAATATTTTACATTGTTTTGGTCAACTAACTTTGGGAGAAAAAAGTTCTCTTGCTTTTGCTTAGCGTAAGCACCAAGGCTGTCAGTGCTTGGATTTTACAGTATCATCTTGGATTTTAGCTTAGATAATGTATAGAACCTTGAGTTTTTCATATATAGTATGCTAATAAAGAATAATTACTATGTAATAAATTTAGTTATTTGATTCTAGCGAATATAGTGTATACAGTTTTGTGCTTTAAATCTCATACACGTTTTATAACTTTTCAAACGTGTACAGGGCTCAGAAGCAAAACGTGGACTGAATGACTGATTTTAGAAAAATGTCAATAATTTTATTCTTCGATAAATAATTTTGATTTTTTTTAAATCAAAACTTTGAGACACGACCTTTGTGAACATGTTCACTCAATATGGCCGCCCTCAGCATCAATCACAGCCTCCACACAGTGGCGGAAAGCCTTGCAGGAGTTGATGATGAAGTTATAGGAGAAGTTGTTCCACTCCTTCACAATAGCGGCCTTCAGGGAGTCCATGTTCGGATAAGATGTCCGGTTAGTCTCCCTCTCCGAAGTGCCCCACACAGAAAAGTCCAACAGGTCCAAATCCTTTGAAAATGATGGCCACATGTCCTTGGGCCAAAAATCAGGCATGTTGTTGGCTCAGAACTTCTGGCATTTGGCCGATGTGTGTGAGGATGGACCATCTTGGGTCCACAAATAGTTGTCATCTGGGTAGGTGGCTTTCAGACATGGTGGTATAGTGAACCTCAGCACCTTTTGGTAGGTCTCCCGGCCGATTTTCTTCCAAGCCTTAAAAAAGAAGGGAGGTATGTTCTTGCCATAGGACGCCAAGATCCTCAGAACCATTGTTTGGGCCGGATGTTTGTAAAAAACACCCCCTTGACCTCTTCTTATGATCTCCTAAGCCAACAGCCGTTCTTACGGTTGTATACCTGGTCCACGGTGAAAATCTTATCGTCAGAGAATTTTTTTTACTGTGGATCCATTTGCCTTGATCCACGCATGAACTTTCTTGCACCTCTGCAGTCTCCTTTCCTTCAGAGTGTCCGTCAACAGGGGGCGTGGGGTCTTTGAGTAAGAGGAACACCCCAAGTCCTCATTCACATCCCTCCTGATTGTTCCCTAATCCACGTCAAATTCGTTATAGAGGCGATTCATAGATTTTGTGGGGCCTCCTTGATCTTCTTCTTCAGGTACCCCAGAAACTCAGAATCCCTTTTTAAGTTGTGTTCCCCACTTCCTTTTTTCCTCGAGAGATCTTTTCCATCCTTTTTCATCTCTACCTTCTTGCATCTTGCTCACTCATCATGAAAGATTTGAGAAATGTTTATTATTGTTTACTTATGCAGAAAGAACAGGAGATTCGGTATATGCAGGCAAAAATCACAAAACCTCTCTATTTTAATTACATAATTAGCATTTATTAACAATCTACGTTTTGCTTCCGAACCCTGTATGTTTTAAAACGTTTTGAACACTTTTAAAATTTCAATGAAACGTTTTCAAGCTATTGTGCCACTATGGCCACGAACGGCTACACGTTTAATACATTTAGTTTTTGAACTACTGTTACAATATAACATTTGTGGATGTTGCTTATAGTAAGAAAGATTATATTACATAGACGTCTAACAAAACATGCCACTGCTAAATAAATTTAGGGTAAATCAACTCCCTCAAATGACAATCCAAGCAAGATTTTTTGTCCCACAATCATATTTTTAGTAAAATAATCACAACACAATGGTAAATTATTATTTTATTTTTTCTAGAATACTTAGAATATACTCTTGTATTCCAAAATTAAGGTTTAAATTGATTTTGATTCTTACACCCACTAGTAATAAATCAACGTTTGAGAGATTAAAGGAACAGAAAGAGATTAACAAATCAATGGCGGTTACAGGAGAGTAAAGAGGAGCAGTTGCTCTAATTATTGATTAAGATAGGTAAGGAAATAACTCATTATATTTGTATTCCTATTCTTGTTGTTTTTTTATCTTGGGTTTGTATAGGTACGTCAGGGGTTTTGTCCACTGGGATGCCTTGTAAGTCTCTACTAATATTATATCCTATTTCTTCATCACAAAACAATGGATAAATATGATTTATCCATGACGTATCAAGTAAAACAAAATAATTGCAAGCTAACAACAAAATACATAATACATTTTTGTATTAGTTTTGGTTACGCGGTGACTTATGATCTCTAGGTATTTATTTAAGAAGATTTAATTTTTGAATTACGTACACGGGGCATGAATAAGATTTTATATCATGGATATGTAATATAAATTCCATGATGAGAGCATTAAAAAGGATTACAATTAAAGAAAAAGGAGAAGATTTCCATTTCCGCATCCCTATTATTTTCAGTAAAATTTAAAGTGTATATTCATTTTGCTTTCAAGCCAATTTAATTGACTTTTGTTTCAATAGAGGGTTTTCCTATGTGGATAATGATAGGTACATATTGCATATTTTTATTAATAATACCTAATGGTAGTGCCCAGTATTGTCCATAGTAATTAGGTGGGATCTATCCGACAAAATGTTGACTAAGAAGTTTAAAAAATAACTGTCCAAGAAATTGTCTGTGATACTCATTGTTTTTTATGAACACACATAACTACTCAGTACATAGATGATGGATGTTTTCTCTTCAAGAAACTTCAAATAATATACCAACATATATGCATGAAAAAAAAATTGTCCATCTTTTTTTTTTTGCCAAAAAAGTTAAAAATAAAATTCGCGAAGAAAATGGCAAAAAAAACATTTTTTGTACTAATTTTGCAAAAAGCGTTTATTGAAATTGGAAGAGGAACATAAGCCTATAAAGAATTTTTTCATACATGGAAAAACGAAAAAGTTATGAAAAGTAATATCATTGAAAATATAGCCCTCGATAACTGGCTCATTTTTGCAAATATTTCCAAAATTATAAAATAAAATGTTTCGGAAATTGACAATACTTCATAGTTCAATTGAATCTATATTTTTTTTGTTCAAAATGCATCGGTTTGTGGCATTTTTTCTTAAATAAATCTACACACCAACTTTCAGCCAAATCGGTCTATTTCTTTCTGTTTTGTGTTCGTTTGAATCGAGGAATCGACCGGAAAGATTATGGTGACTTTCTTTTGGATTTTCAAGGAATAATTCTCATCGAATATCTGGAAAAGGTTAAAACTATTACAAGTGTTTATTATTCATCATTGTAGCTCCGTTTGAAAAACCGAGCATTATCAATCTCATGCACCTTCACTCTTCTGTCATCCACCACGATATTATGGATTTTATCAATGATTTCGGGAGTAGTAACCTCAACAGGACGTCCAGAACGTGCAGCGTCACTTGTGTCCATATGGCTACTCCAAAAACTTTGAAACCACTTATAAACTGTTTTAATTGAAGGTGCAGAGTCCCCATAATGTTTAACATGTTTTTTTTAAGTCTCCTGGGCGTTTTGACTTTCATAAAGTAATGTTTAATCAACACACGAAATTCTTTTAGTTAATTTTTTGACAATCACTTCACTTCTTTGATTCAAACGAATGCAAAACAGAAATAAATTTACCAATCTGGCTGAAAGTTCGTGTGTGTTCTTACAAGAGATGCTACAGGCTAGTTGTGACATCTCTCAGACTTTGCACGACTTTTCAAACGATCTTAGTAATCTCTGATAATGTATTTCATTTAAAAAAGTGAATTTGCAGAAATAGATAATCAAGTGCTGCCCAAGGTTGATATCCACTACACTGTTAAAGATGTCAAGATGTTAAAGCATTGTCCTTTACATTTAAGGATATATAGCAAGGTCTATTATAAAAGTCTAAAAAAATTTCTAAAAACTTGATTTCATTTACGAATCCAATAATGGAATAATTCATTGGAAAGTCCTTTTTTTTACACCTGAAAAAACAACGAAATTGCAATTTTCACCGATTTCTTTTTTTGCCAATTGCTTTTTTGATTTTGAATAAATTTAGAAATCGTAGTTATTTGTTTTCTTTAGACGTCAATCACTTTTTGATCTATAACTCAACCCCCTATCTAGTCTTCTTGAGCTGCAAAAAACCGTTTTTGTGTTTTGGGTATAGCATAAGCCCCCCAATTGGCACCCCTGACCCGGTTCGAAAGAGGCACCCATGAAAAATGTTTGCCTTTTAGGTTCAACGGGGTGTGAGCACGCATAAAGAACACACATAAGGATTTCTTTCGGTATTGACTTTCCTCTTCATCTCTTCTTCGGCAATTCCGAATGTATTTCTGAATTTAGCATACTGACAAATAAGGATCCTTTATTCATGATTTCATCTATGTCTTCATCTAATTGTTTAATTCATTTCCTCTTCTCACTGATATAAGTAAGAGTTGTGTCCCGAATAATTTTATTGAAGACACTTAATAATTTGTTACAGGATAGAGTATGCTCGTAGGAAATTCGCAATCTATTATTTAATTTTATTTTCTAAATTCATCTAAACCAATGAGCAAATTAGGAATCCTACAAGTTTTGTTCGCAGGAGCTGAGAAAAATTCTAAATCTAGCAATTGTGGTCAGAAGAAAGTTCAAATCGGTGGGACACTTTTTAAGTATAAGAGTATAAGCATCGATAAATCAAAGCAAGATCGATCTTTGATGAATGCATCATCCCCTTCCTCAAAGAGAAAATATCATTTATATTATTGATTGAAAAAAGGGGTATGACTTGACATTAGACCCATATGCATTTACAATATTAAATTGAGATACAGGAGACGATATTAGGAGTTGGGGCTACTCACTCTTATTGGAGTATTCTTTAGCACAATTGGATTTCCCCACTGACTCAGCAACAAAAATAATTATCCCTCTAAGTGGGCTGCATTCATTGTAGTACTTTTAAAATGGAAGGAAGGCATAATGTTCATGAACTTAAACGAGAGGAAGACACCTTAGATCGTAAATCCTGCAAGTATATTACGTCTGGTTGCGGAGCGGTAATCCTTTTCATCGTAGCATGTCTAGTTCTCTGTTCTCTCCCTCTTCTGGTGTTTAATGAAACTATTATTTTCTTTCCCATATTCCTTTTGATTTTATCTGCATAAAAATTGATGTTGTAATTTTGAAGCTTATTCAAATGCATCATGTAAAAATAAACAACTGATAAAATCAACTATAAAACTAGCTCTTTTATTACAATTATTATACATTCACAACTTTATCGGAGGCTTGGACTCAGTATCTATATTAGGACCCCCCCCCCCACACACACACACTGATTCTGAATGTTTTTGAAGTTTGAGTGGAGTTTTCTTGCCATCAGGTTTTGGTTACTCCTCAGCCCCATCTTTTATCCTATAGAAGGCATAATTTTTCCTTCAGCATCAGTAAGAAAGATATCCTTTTCACCCATTTGAGAAATGGAAACCCTGGTAGAAGTATCAATTTTAATTCGTTGCGTATTATTTTTCGCATCTTTATTTGAAACATTTGCCAAAAAAACAACTCCCTATATTGGACACATCTTTTTCGGTTATATTCATATTATCTTCTCCAGTCACCTGAGAACATAGACTTTGCTTGTTCGGCTTTTCCTCTACTGCAGTACACTTTTCTGATTCATTTGATACACCGTTCTTGCCAGTTTGTATTGATGAAGGAGTATGGTTTATATTTTCAATGGTTTAAAAGTAATCTAGCCACTTAACGAACCCATTGGAGCATTCTCTCTCAAAAAGACCTGATTTATAGCATTTTGCACATATTATTTATTGTTCTATATAAGCAACGCTAGTTTTGAATCCCTTAATTGGGAGAAAACTAAGTTTTTTGGGTATTAAAATCACCCTAATGATAAAATCTTCCATCTTGAAAGCAGCACTCTTTTGCAGGGTCTGCTACTTCTCCACACTTCTCGATAGCGTCTCTAATATCATTAGAAAAAAAATATTCATGCGGTGAGTGTACCAATACACTCTTTTCATCCTTGTCTCTTCGCTGGGCCTTAAGACCTCTCACATCTCCTTTTAATCCCTTATAGTTCCCTTTAGCTCTACAATGATAATGCCCTTATATCATACACAAATACGAATTCCCCGAATATTTCTTTGATTAATCTTGAAGATTTCAAATATAGTGTTTTCTACATCCTTACCAGTAGGCCTATTAGGAAATTGGCCATCGTCTAAAGATTTCAGATCTATAATAAGCCTATTTCTATTAGCATTCGCATCTAAATTCTTTTTCAAAGCTTGTAAATCATTTGAGTTGGACTTTATAGTTCCAATAGAAGAATTACCCATCTTAAAAAGGTAAATATCGGAATATTTTTAGCAGCAGCCACTGAACCTCCAAGGAGGGATATCAATCATTGGGGTTAAGCGCCTAAATGATTGCCTTCCAAAGGTGAAAAAGCGCAAAAACGAAGTAGTCTGATACTCCCTCAACAATAGAAACACTAAAATAAGACAAATTTAAACACCGATGCGTATGTCCTTGAGACAACAATTTTGTATTCTAGGTAAAAAAATCAGAAACATTGATAAGGGAGATGGCATGTCCTGACTTTTATTTTATATTATCAACTTTCATCCAAAAAGAAAAAGGGGGGGGGGCGGGGGAAAGTCCCAAACTCAGTTGGCCAATTCTTCGTTCCAACTAGGAAGTTATGTTACTATTATTTGATAGTTATTGTTGAGAATTGTTTACAAATATAACAAGAACTGATTTGAATTTCAATTAATGAAAGTTAATAAGACTGATACATGGAAAAGAAGTAAAAACATCGACATATTACAACAAATACAGTGTAAATTTTAGGGTTAGTGAGGTAACACGTTAGGTTGTATCAGTATAGGAGTTTTTGACTTGTTGTGGATACCATTCCCAGGGAATGATAAACATTGGATAAATTGAGTTAAGCTTAAAAATCTGGCCTGAGATAATGTCTTCAAAAAAGAAACGACATATCTGCTATCAAATATTTCTTTAAGATTTAGTTAGGCATGTTTTTTTTTGTTAGAGTGCAAGGAGAAGACAGGAGCAATACTTCTGTTAATATCAGCTGCCTATTTAATGATTTTGGACGGAGAAAATGAATTATTGCTATAAAGAGAAGAACCTTTTACTTTAAAATAGCATTAGTGCAGAGAAAATATTTAAATTATATGTAAATTCATTTGTATTTATTTTTATTATACATTTTTAAATCAATTTAGGCGAGAATTCTGTTTTTGTAGGGGGATATTAACACATCAACTACTTTTTAAATAATAAACAAAATAGAAGAAACAGCATATAGGCGACATTTATTTTCCTTTTCTGATCGCTATATTTAGCTGCTTCCTTACAGACATGATCCCCTCTGATTAAACTACAGTACTCCTTGCTCTCTGATACGTTGCAATTTTAAAAATTGAGGAGTGATTTAAAAGCGTATTCATATTTTGCTCTTACCATTATACATATATATTGCTTTAAATGAACGCTTCCCTCAATTTAGCACCAATACTCAGGAAAATTCCTCATCATTGTGTAATTAATGGATGCTATCGTTTATTCAAGGCATGTTTAACTCTCTTTGTATGTCCATAATATGTTAACATATCATAAACAAAGTATATTTTGTAGTCCTTTTTTTGGTAGGTATAAGATGTTTGACCGTACGTGACAAATTTTGATAACATTTCCGCAATACTAAAATCATGCAATAATGAAATGAATAAAACTAAGGATATTAGAGCTACAGAACAAATTTATTTTATGATAATTACTCTTTTTAAACCTTCATTATCTTTATTCTCTGTAAATTTTGTTTTCCTTCATAAAAGTGTACTATGTATAAATATAAATAAATAAATATTACAACATTATTATTTTTATCAGTCCATGTTGTGATGATTACAAACTTAGATATGTATTTCCTAACTATAAATAATGTTTACTACTAACAAATAAATAAGAAGTTATTGCTCCATGTAAAAAGTAGACTTGGATCCATTTTAAAAGTTCTCTTTCCGATATTCAAATCCAAATTCGTCACATTTCAACTTGAGAATCTTTCCTAACTGAGGGGATCCACAAAAGAAAACCGTCACTTTCCCCTTGTTCTCCTCGTAGATTCCCTTGAATACTTTATCCCAATTGGGTCGGCCTGCGTTTGTCCTTGTTTTGAGACCCGTTATTAAATCCCTCTTGGACTGAAATAAGAAAATAAGAGTATTTTTATTTGAACTCGTCGGATTTTTCTTGGGGCTAATTTTTTTTTTGACAAATATTATTTTTTATAAAGGCCAAAATACTAAATTTGAACAAGAAAATATAAATTTAAATATTTTGTTTTTTTATTTGACAAATTATATTTTTGTAAAGAAGAGGACCATTTTATACATTGATAGCGATAAAAATTTGCAGATCTCCCCGTTTAAATACTAGTGGGTGTGACCAACATGGCTTGGAGTTACTTGTCAAATTATAATACCTAGAAAAATTCAACGTCCTTATCACACTTTTTCACAATTTAAATTTCAACATTTCTTTAAAAATTAAAATTACTTTAAAGAAAATTAAAAGGATAGTTTGTATACCTAAAACTCTAAAAAGTTATTTTAAATTGAAAAAAAAAAAAAACTTATTTCTAAACAATATTTTCAGTAATTCTGTCTTGCGTTGAAAACTAAACAAAAACAAAGTGATTAATATATTTTGTTTCTTATTTATTCTCAAAATGGTGAAACAAAGTTTAATAAATTAATTAAACTTAAAATTTCAAAAAAAATTGCGTATCAATGCCTGGATAATATAATAAATGAAGTAGTGTTGTAACTAATAATGGGGCCTTAGGGCGTTGTTTTCGCTCCTCCTGACATAAATACAAATATGAACGAAACTTAAATTTTGTTTTACTAAAACTACAGAATTATGGCCATAAGTTATTTTTAAATATGCATGGGCTTATTACTTCTGAGGTGTGTAGATGTTAAATAAATTACCTTTCTTATAAAACAAAGGTCAATAAGAAATTGCTACAATAAATGAAAAAAAATTTCATCTCAAGCTAGTCAACTAAAAAACAAACAAATCCTAGTCACTGGCCTTGCTAGAATTTGGAGTGCCCCTTCTTGGATGTATTTAGTTCTGGTTACCTGGCTTTCTCTAAGCCTTAATAAGAGTAAATACTTATCAAATATATGGTTTTATACAACATTAAAATCGGTAGCCCATGTTGTATAAAAATATAAACTAGACCGAGGCTTATATAAATACAAGGTTACAACATTACTTGTTATGATTTTTTAATTAGATGTACCGTACCAACTGCTGGTCAAGACAGACTGATATGACGTCATTGAGTATAACAGCAGTACTCTAACAGTAAAAGTCAAGGAAGGCAATATACAGTTACTCTTTGTAACAGTTATACTCTTTGACGTCACTATTAAAAAGTGTGGTGGAAGTCTAGTATTTGTAGGAAAAGTCCTATGGTATAAGCTTGCCTTTTTATTAACCTTAGATTAGACCAGTTTTATATGTAGTTACAAATTTCTAACGCTTGGGGACGTCTGTATATACAGATTTCTACAGTTACATAATACTCTCGGCGTTGCTTTAAAAAATTGATCTGAACAAAAATCTTGGCGATATAAACGCCCTGGTGGAAAACCCTGCGTGCAACTTTTGATCGAAAGCTTTTATTTAATGATGGAATCCAACATTTAAGGAGACCATATTTTGATATCCAGAAAAGAAGACTACATATAAAAAAATAAGTTCCTAGACGATGCTGTGAAAAAGTATGACAATGGGTCATCCAACTATGTCTTGCTCTCTTTTGACTTGAAAGCCTGCCAAAAAGTTATATATATTATTTATGTTGTGACTTATTAAGATTTGGTTTTACTAAACTACTCATCTAAAAAGTCGGAGAGGAATTTGATGCTTTATGGGTAAGATTTTTTATAAAATATGTTTTTATGCTGTTTATCAATTTGAACAAAGACTGAACTTGCAGACCCCACAAAGAAAAAAAAATACAACCTATTTTCAGCACAATGTCTTAACGTGGTAGAATGACAGAAATCAGTTCAATCGATTAAGTAATTTTGAAATAGGTATATACGTATCAAATGGATATAAAAAAGTCCACAAATTAGTTAAATACCAAGAGAGAAAATGTGCAGTGGAAATTCTTTCGAATTTTTCCATTTGAATCGAGTTTGTGCAATTTTCTTCAAAATTGTTCAAAAGTTAAAATAATAGTTCTAAATTATAATCAAAATGTGAGTCTATCATCTCTATGACAAGAAAGTGTAAAAAACCAAAATGTCCTAAAACGTGTGCGGGAAATGTCAAAGAGGTTTCTAAAAATGAAAATTGGGCAGAAAGAGTATATTTAACAATAGTTAATTTTCTCAGCTTTTGAATGGTATATTTTTTTTAAATTTTGAAAAAAAATTGAAGATACTAGAACTATTTTAGGATTGTTGTTCATTTTTTATTTTTTTTATTTGTATTTCCGGTAGGACCTTTAAGGAACAGCAGGAGCGCTACAGTTAAGTTCTCAAAGAAAGTATCGTGACTGCATTTAGAGATCTTTCTGGGACAGATATTGGGAAAAAAGTATGTGAACCAACTTTTCAAGAACGTCTCCGAAAATGGGTGTCGACAAATAGCTCATTTTTTTTCAAATTTTGATGGTTTTTTTGGAAATATATTTATATGAAAAAAAAGAGCCTTTGTTCGTTATTTTTAATTTTTTGATATAGAAATTTGTCGAAAATTGAATGAATTAAAGTCATTTAAAATTTCCGCCGCATATTTGGCGCACCTTGTTTCTGAACAAGATACATATATCCTTTCAATTTAAAATCATTTTGTATAATAACATGCCTTTATTTTTAGCCTACAAAATCCCTTGGTCCCAAACGATGAAAATAAAAGTGCTATTCAAACAGTTAATTAACAAACTTATTATTATATAAGCCTACCAATGTAACTACTTTTAAAAATAAGGAATACATTTATAAAGGGGCGAATCCGTTTGAAGTTCTCATTTAAAAGCACCCCTGATGGGTCAAAAATACATAAATAACATGTTAAATGTTCTTTTCCTTGGAATGGATTTATCTACATACATGCGTATGTACAAAAATGCTTTACTGAGTGGTTTATGTCCTTTAACCATTCTAATCATCTCTCTCGTCAATTTCAATATTTTCGACAATTATTTTTCGTCCAAAACCATGCAAGTATCCATTGTAATTAAAGATATGGACTTAAATTATTTTGCGTATAGGAATATTAATGCTAATAATAGGTCTATAAATTCAAGATAATCCTTGAAAGAAGACTATAAAATCGAAAAACAGTATAATGAATTCACTAATTAATAAGGAAAAATACAGTGCGTTTAAAAAAACGTGGGGCAAAACAGGGGAATTACATTAGGTAAATATCCAGAACTTTCTAAGACCTATCAATTAAAAACTTTGGATGGACATTATCATAGATATGTATATTTAGTTATCAAAATATCTCCCTCAGCAACCAATATGTGTTACAGGCAAGCGGTGGAAAAAATCACAAACCATGATGTATTTTTATTCAACTATTGATATATTTAATCAGTTGCATGAACTGTATTCAGTCTGTGTCAATATATATATATAATTTTCAAATCGACAGAAGATTGACTTTTTCTTAAAATAGCTAAAAAAAAATTCTAAAATAAAATATAAATTGATTTCCATTAACCGGAGGATCCAAAAAAAAAAATCGTTTATACAAATTTATTCTCATAAAGTTTATGAGAATTTGTCATGATCGGACAAGATCATGGATCTAACATGCAATATATATTTCTCCAATCCTTTCGTGGAATAAATGAATAAATCATTTTATTTATATTTAATCTACTGAAACTTAACCTAATTTAAAATATAGTTAAAGGATTTTGAATAAATCGAATATTGCTTGAATAGCCTATTATATATCCTCATGTTTAAACCCATAAATAACATGACGTCAAATATTTGAAGTAGGAAATTGTTTAAAGCTATACATTTTGTACATTTGTATGTACATTAATAGATTGAGTGTAAAAAAAAACTTGAATGACCTAGGACTCTGGACCAATATAACAGGTACCACCCTACCTTTTTATGAAGAAGATCCAAGGCAAGTTGAAGGCCCACAGCCTTCATATCCGTCTTTTGAAGTGCTGAAGTAATATACATATGCATATCAAGAAACCGCTCCATGGCTCCTCCTTGTTCTGCCTGCTCAATCTCCAACTGAGACAGAAGTTTGACAAACCACTCAAAGGATCTCTGATCCCGATTGATCCAGAAAAAATCAACCTTTCGCAAATGGAGAACAGAACTAGAGAGGTCATTGGTCCAGGAGTAGCTACACTTGGGACACGTGTTCCGGGCTTGCCAGTAGCGAAGCATGATGGATTGGAGAATTGAGGCAAAGGGAGTGACTCCGATCCCTGTACCTATGAGAACGGCATGATGGGCTCGGAATATCTGACTTGTAGGGGCTCCAAAAGGACCATCAATATAGACCTAAGGATGAGTATTAAGGGTGTTGATATCCTCAATAAAGGTATGAATACCAATTCAAACTTACGACGAGAGGTTTATTTAAGCGTACATAGTTGGTTGAATTTTCTCTGGATATGGAGGTATGATTGAGGGGAGAGGAATTATTGTTATCACAAACTTGATCCAGTGTTAATTCTTGACATCCCACAGAACTTCCAACCAAGTTTAATTTACTCTCAGATTCTTCCATTATAGCTAGGTAGTCGGTTTGATAAGAAAGAGAAGATTAAATAAATAATTAGAAAGTACTTTATATATTAGAGTTTAATAATTTGGTCATATCATAAATTGAGCTTTTATATCAACGTATATAAGAAACAAACATTGAAAAAGTTTTATTTTTTTTAACCAATGCAGATCCCAATGATAATATAAGAATGATGGGTCATCCTCTTCTCGCAGCGCTTAAAAAGCAAAAAGGAAAAAAGTGTTTTGTGACGTCATCGAAACGGCAAATTTTGATCATTTAATATAATATACATATTTAAAAAAAAATAAAACAAATATACGTACGTTCACAAATGAAAATCAAATTATGAGGACAAAAGAATTCAGTTTTATAGGTTTAACACTGGTCATTACTTTATTAAAAACATCAGAGTTACAACAAAATAGTAGACATATAATGGTATAATAGTATGGACAATTATATAAAATAAATAACTTGTCAGATTTAGTTATGTTCTGAGAGGAGAGTTAAATAAAGGATATATGAGTATGACTTAGTTTCCTTGTGTTTCCTGCTTTAATCTTGCAGTCTTTAGTTTTTTTGAGAAAAGTTTAAGTACTTTATACGATGAAATGTTCTTGTTCTGACAAATTTCTTAATGATTTTGACATTTTGGTCGGGGTATTTTGTAGACAATAAGTCAGTCAGTCTTTTTATTACAAAAGGATCACAGTCAACTCTAGGATTATGAAATTTTAAAAAGTAACATTCCATTTCTTTACAAAATTCACAGAATTCTCCTGAAGGCTGCATGAGACCTCCTTGAGATCTAGAAACAATCCATGGACTTTCTTGTACGAGTTGATCAGCATCTAAATATTTTGTCTGTGTACCAAGACTTTGTCTTTCTTTTCCCGCCGTGTCTTAAATTTGTCCTTAGCTTTGAACATGTTTGTTTGAGAATGTGTGAACCATTTAAGGAGTTCTTTTCTCACGAGTTGTTTAATACTCTTCTTTGACTTGAATCTTACATTTGCCTTCTTATACAGATTGAGGGATTCTGTCAGTGATTGCACCTGGTTCTGCAACAATTTGATTTTGTTTTTCAGCAACTTAAAATGAAAATCTTTGACGGTCTGGGATCCGGTAGTTGCCATTTCAGGTTTCACTTCAACACTCTTGCTTATGTCAAAAATGGAATCTATTTTGGCTTTAGTTTCAACTTCTCTCATGACTTGATGAAGCATTTCTCTTAGCCAATCTTTGACGTCTTTCATTCTCACGAGGATTAGGATCACGATCATCCACCATAGAGTTGAACAGTTTCAAACTTGGAATGCCATCCTTCATTAGTTTTTTCCCAGCGGCCTTTCTCAACAATTCATTCTTCAAATCTCTCTCATAATTTTCATTAGTAAAATGAATGGAACAGACTTTGGGAAACTGAGGCATACTTGCAAACTTGTATCTATATATCAGGAAAATGAGAATCCTTAGGGAATCCAAAGTAAGTAATCCCATTTGGAGAATTGCATGAAGCAACGGCACAAAGAGTTTTTTTATTCTTCCTTTCCATTTTTACTCCAAAGGCATTGATGATTGGTTACATATATTTATTAAATATGTAGTGTATAACTACTACTGGTATTGAAACGGCTTTGCTGTGTTGATGACGTAACTGATTTTTACACGAAAAAATGGCGCGAAAATACGAACGACACATCATTACTATATTATCATTGTGCAGATCTTTATTTTGACAGCTAATCTTTTTTATTAATAAGTTTTTCGATTAATAACTATGAAGATTATAAGAGTTATTAATCATATAAAAAATCTCAATAAATAGGAATAAGAAATTGATTTATCGTCAAATTTAAAGCCAAATTACTCACAATACACTGTGTAGAATTAGTTTATATGGAACTTAAAATAAAATATACTCTTATTTATTATATGTCAAGATATTCCTATTTAAATTTTGATCCAATAGATCTGAATTTGGTGTTTTTATATTCTTCGAATATTAAAACCATTTATTTTTGTTTATAAGTTTGTTATATTAGTTTCTCACATATACATATGTCAACACAAAAAAAAGCTAGAATGATTCCCCCAAATGGATTCGGACTAATATTTTGGAGCCCCCAAAAATTACACTTGAAAAAAATTTATCATCACAATGGAATGTAAAGGGGTTTTCAATAGGAACGCTCACATTTTACGTTGATAGGTTTCAAAATGACGTCATATTTGTTATTGTTTCTTTGACAGCATTGCTCAGAAATAATTGTAGTTTCATCATGGAGCAGTACATACTCGAGCAACGCTTGCAAATTATTAAAATTTATTACAAAAGTGGTGAGTCTTTGATCCAAACTTTAAGAGCGTTAACGCCAATTTATTGTCAACGTAATCGACCTGCAAAATCAACAATTCAACGTTGGGTGAAAAAATTTGAGTCCACATACACGCTACATAATGTTCCTGTGCCAGTGAGACAAAGAAATACACGAAGTGTAAAAAGTATTGCTGCCGCAAGCGCATCAATTCAAGATGACCCAAATTTGTCTCTTACGCGCCGTTCTCAATCGTTGGGCATCTCTGTGACATCGTTGTGGTGAATGTTGTGAAAAAATCTTGGCCTACAGCCGTAAAAGATCAAGATGACACAAGAACTGAAGCCGCTTGACCACTTCAAAGGTCAAGAATTCATAAAATGGGCTGAAGGAAAATTCGAAAATGGTCCTGATTTTCAACGTAAAATCATCTTCAGCGATGAGGCACATTTTTTGATCAATGGCTTTGTTAAGAAGCAAAATATGCGCTATTGGGCCCGAAAAAATCCACACGTGATTCATGAGGCGCCATTACATCCCCAAATAATTACTGTTTGTTGTGGATTGCATGCAGGCTGTGTCATTGGGCCGTACATTTCACCACGTTACTGTGAATGGAAATCGTTACCGCGCCATGATAACTGTTTTTTATTATCTGAGTTGGAAGATATGGACTTCGACGATATTTGGTTTCAACAAGACGGTGCCACTTCACACACAGCAAATGTTACAATCGATTTATTGAAGAGTAAGTTTGGTGAGCGTTTTATCTCCAGAAATGTGACAAGTCAATTGGCCGCCTGGCTCGTGCGATTTAACGCCTCTAAACTATTTTCTTTGGGGTCACGTGAAAGCCCTGGTCTACACCAACAATTCATCGACATTAGAAGAACTCAGAACAAATATTCAATGCGAAATTGCTGCAGTTTCAGCCAATTTATGCAGAAAAGTAGTCGAAAATTGGGTTCAACGATTGGACTTCGTAAAACGTGCACATGGTGGTCATTCAAACAACATCAAATTTCATTCATCAATTAACTGGAATGCATTTTAACGGCAAATAAAGAAATCGTCGATATCTCAAACCGTTTTCGTTTTATTTAAAAAAAAAGTGGGAGCGCTGTTAATGCAAAACCCTTTACTTGAATGGGGTCATGTCAAGGACAAATTAAGTGTCATTATTTATCAAATGAATAATCTTACCTATACTTTGTATTCTTTTTTTTTGACGAGTTGAGATTTTCAAGAATATCAAGTCTTTTATAGAGCGAAATATGTCAATAACGTATGATGTAAATAAAAATAATAAAACACTTGTCTTTTTTTAAATTTGCGTTCAATATTGTTTTTGTGTTAACTCAACAACTATGTATGTATATAAGATTTAACAAGAAAAGAGACATGGAGTTCTCAACGGACTAATTAAAGATCCATAATACTCCGTCTTCAAAACCCCTAATTGCTCCCCCACTCAAAAGTAGGGACTCATTTTCTTGTGACTTGTAGCACTAAAAACATATATTTTTTTAAACGGTATGGACTCATTAGAACATCCTACTATGATACTACTACTAAATATACTTCAAGTAGTGGTAGGTACTGCCTACAACTACTTGACAAATAATATAAATAAATAAATATGTGGAGTAGGTATAAAAAGAGGTTTATTTATTATATGTATAAATGTTTGTACCTTCAGGTGGTTTATACGATATGATTGTCGGTTTCCTTCTCATATAACGAAAACTTCTTGAAACAAGTTTAATTTCCGGGGCTAAATGATGCTCACCAAGTGCTCCAGGACCCTCTGTATTCATCAACATGGATTCTCTTTGTCTGGAAATATCAAAATAAGCTGTCATACAATGTACATACATATATCAAGAGTATCAATTCGAAAATAATTAATTAATGTGCTTTTTGATAGATTTTAATTTCCGTTATTACCTTTACTATAAAAAATTAATTTGAATTATGAACTCATGTCCTTGTGAAAGAGACTCATTTTTTTATGTAACTATTTCTCCCTCACTGAAAAATGGATGTCATTAAGGAATAAAGAGTGGATGATTATATTTATGTATACATAGGTAGATATGTACCTATAAGTAACCATGGACCCAGGAAATAATTCTTCCCCTATTTTTAGTTTGACTTAAAATATATCTTTGGGCAAATGATAACACTCAGATCATTTTCACTTGTACCACCCCATGCATAGGTAGATTTATTGATTAAAAAAATGACCTACATTGTTAGTGATCGTCCACCCTTATGTTACTTAGGCCAGTTCATTTCATAAAAGAAATGCGTTAATAGATAACAACATACTATCTAAATCCACCCTTACGGATAAAAACGACTTCTGTAAAATATATCTGTATACATCTTACCTCATTAGTTCTTCTCTTCGTTGAATCCTCTCCTTGATCCTCTTCTCCAAATCCGCCGATCCCCTTGTACTATGTATATTATTATTCTCTTCTAAACGCTTTGTCGTTGAAAGCAATGAAGTGGATGTTTTCCGCACTCTTTCTGTAGCATGAGCTAGAGAACTTTGTATCCTCTCATAGGTAGTGTAGGGATCCTCTGCTCTTCCTCCTTGAATCTGGACCTCCAGCCGTTTTTGTTCCTGCTCAAAGTACTCATATAGTCGCCGTGTCCATTGACCCACTACTCGGATATGTAGTGTGACGACATCCGACTGTTCTGGGGCACTTGATATAGTAAAGGGATGCCATTCAAACATGGCAATAGATGGTATATTGATGAAGATATAATCTCCAGGCTGGAATCCAAAGCTTGGGGGTCTCTTGATTACAAGACTAACCACTTTGGACGGAAGGATTATTCCTGTTGAGACCCAGGTTTTACCTTTTTGTGATAGGGAATTGAATACTCGATAGACTTTCTCGGCTGCAAAGAGGATTGCAGGAAAAATAAACCATTTCCAAAAGTTGGGTCCGTGGAGGATGAGAAGGATCCAATAGAGGATGTAGAGTAAATGGGACCAATAAAAGATCTGGAGGGGAAAAAAATTCATATACAAATGTATGTACGTTGTACATAATTCCGCAAATTTAACCCTCACCTCAAAATATCCTCCTTTTCGTACCCATGTCATGGAACATAGGATCATAATAGAGAGAATTACAATGAGAGCGACTCCTGTAGGATTCGCTAATCCTCCAGTGAGTCCAAAAAGTCCTGGAGAACTCGTAAAAATCCAATCTGAAAATGAATAACTTCCATTTCTTGGAGGGGGATTCATGGCCTCTGGGGTTATATTATTCACGATTAAATAAGTTACTGGATCCGGTGTGACATTCACCGCGAAATTGATGAGATGCATAAGAGTATGGATAATACTGTATACAAAAATAAAGCGACCAATAATTTTATGGAAATAAATGTGTTTATCCAGAGGAAGAATGATTGAGCTTCCTACTTCACGGAGCTTAGTAATGGAGGTACGACACATGACGAGGAGCACAAGCATGGAATTGAAGTTTAGAACTTGACCTGGAATAGAGGAATTTGAAAAAAATATAATAAATGATATAAAGTGCCCTAACTCACCAGAGGCTCGTGCAATGATGGTATACCAATTTCTGGATCCATCTAATTCTTTGGCCTCCCAATATGTATGAGATCGAGTGAGTAATAAAGCAACACTGATAGCTATGTACGCAATGTAGAATGACAAAAACTGTAAATTATTTCTGATATAGGGTCCTGAGAGCTGATGCGGGAAACATCCCCCACTCCCTAAAAAATTATTTTTTTTATTTGGCTTTGGTGGAACCAACCAGCGATCAATAGAGATGGAAAGATTCTGAAGTAGACCTTCATGTTTTGTTAGCTGAGCTTTAAGAGCCTCAAATGTAATTCCATTCTGACCCTCAATCAGAGCATCAGTAAAAAGTGCACCCGTGAGTTCATCTACTTCGTTCTCATCAAACGTCATTCCATTTTCATCCATACAGGCTCGCATGACATGCTGAAGTTCCTTTTCTTGAATTAAACCATCACCTTTAGTAGAGAATAAAGGATTTTAGCTTTTATGAAATAGTAATATGTTACTTATTTATAATCATTTAGAAGTGCCTCTAAATCATTTTCTTTAAAGCATAGCTCATTTGAAAGTTAATGAAATCACGAAGTGATAATGAGATTTTTTAAAATAAAGTATAAATATCTTTGTTTTCCCTAGGGTCGACCTTCAGGCTGCTGCTCTGTAATGGGGAGAGGGTGACTTATTACTCCCCATTCAGACCAAAACTCTTTTTTCCTTTCCCTCTCTCATTCACAGTCCAGAGTGATTAAGTAATTTTTAGACTTATTTCCTTATCATACCTACACACTTGAATACAATACAAAGATATATAATTAGAGTGATCCTATGTAGATAAATAATTACAAATTAAAAGGAAATGTAATTTGGAAACCAACAATTACATAGAAAACTCTCTAAAAAATGTAAGTATACTACATATTTAAAAATTGCAGTCTAATGCTCCCTATGTAGTATTTATTCTAATAAAGTGCATTGAACTATGAAATACAATATATAACGAATATATTTATAGCTATCATTATTAAAGGTATACAAATTAATGAGAGTAGATGGTATCATCCATCAAATCCGTTATATCGAGTAAGATATCTCGGATTGATTTCTTTTCACAATTCTTCCGTGTACTCTTTCATTTGATTGAAAAACAAAAACTACGACTATATATCTATATATACATCATGGTTAAAGCCTACATAGATACATATTTATATCCCAAAGTCATATTTTAATTGTAGGTCATGAAGAAGGGCAGTGGATATGAGCGGAATATAAGTAATTCGATTAAATTTTTAAAATCTTAATTGATCCAATGAATTTGTTGGGGGTATATATATTTTTTTTTGTTGAATTAAATCTCTTATCTTCATTGCTAACCCCTTATGACCAAAAAATTAATAATAAAATGTATTATATAAAAGGTTGAACCGTTTTGAATACTCGAATCTAGATAAAACAGAGTAAATCAAGAGACTAAAGGCTATATAGTATATAACCACCTTGACTTACTAATGCATAAAAAATGTCTCTTTCTTCAAAAAGGAAGTTCATAGAGTACGATCAACCAAACGTAAGTAAAAAAATAAACTAAAAACCATTCAGAGACCTCACACATTTACTATAGAATAATACAACACGTTACTCACGTAGAAATATACTATGTATAGACTTCCACAACACAACATAACATTACCTGTCTACCCATATAATCAAAAATATTATGAATGTAAATTTATGCTTGAATTGAAGTGAATAACGTATTAAGAATTTTCTATTTCTCCTTGATTTGCTGAGGAAAAAGAAAGAGCCACGTGTCCCTTGCTAAACTCCCTGCATTCAATCCTAAAAGGATAGATTGCCTTTGTTATAATATTGGATCAGACTCTTACAGTATGGTCAACAAAACGGTGGAACTGTAACTTGAGCAGTCAGCTTTTACAAATTACATCTTGTACAAAATTGCATCATAATTTATAATATATATTACGAATAAAACCACCGAACTGTTAAATTATTACAATAATTCTGAACAAATTCTAGTTTTTACTCATAAGAATCTATTACTTTAACATTGTACCCCTATCCTTGAATTTGAGTGACCCTCCTTCGATATAAGCCGAGTTATGGGGCTGTACTCTTACCGTCGATATCGTAGACTTTGAAAAGGAATTTAATTTTATCGTCTGGTGACTGTCCAGCAAATTGATGCATGGCATCAATAAACTCTTGTAGAGAGATGCTTCCATTGTCATCCTTGTCAAAGATATTGAACACTCGTTCCACAAAAAATTGCTGTAAAAAATATACATTCATATACAAATCGATCTAATAAATAAAAAGTAAATCATTCACAAATATTTTGAGAGGTGTCTGAAGAAAATAAGGAATAACAACAGACATCCTCCTCAAGGCCAATAAGTCTATCTGACATCTCTGTCTTAATAAATGTTTTTCAAATTATAAAAATCTTTTTTTTTGTTTTCCACATCAAATTGTCAACTTATTACTGTGTTGTTTTTTTTTTCAAGTTGAATGAATACAATCTACGTTTCATGGTGGTTTTTTTCTCTTTCAAAATCAATTGACACTTACATTTTTTGATAGAACGATCCCCTTAAAATCCTCGAGGCGTATTTCTCCATTACCTCCGACAGAGCGACGGAACACGTTTTCCAGCCATACCAGGTTCTCTGGTGTGAGTTCAGATCGTTTTCTAATACGATAGAAATAAGAAAAAGGTTACAAAGTACATTCATGGTAACTGTACAATAAAAGATAAACAAAGGACGGTCTTTTCAAAGGTAATTTCGAGAACAATTGACACTCTTTCAGGTAATTATTAACCCCACTTATAACATAATGAATTATGTATAATTACTTTTTCATAAATACACCCTATGTCATGTTCAACTCCAGCTGACAGCCAAAAGATCAAAAGGATCCGTCGTTATATTAGTTAATAAGAAAAAAACATAACATACTCGATGGATTGAAGACCAGCTATGAATTCCATGACTTGCTCTGCTGTAACAATCCCGTCCGTTTCTCGTCCTACCAACTCGTATAATTTGTCAGGTACCTAAAATAAATAAGATAAATTCATAAGTATATACGATATTTTTATTATTTGCCTCAAAGTTAATTATGATCATTAATAAATATGTATTTGTTAATGAATTAACAATATTTTATAATTATCTTCCTTCAAGGAAGGAAGGACCATCAAAACTCTTGTGTGCTCATAAGCACCTACCTATAGGTATGTATACATAGCTACATAAACCCAACACTCCTCTAATGATGGTTAAAAAATCATAGGTACTTCAATAATCTATGATTTATTTTAAGAAAATTGCTTTTTTCTAATAGGTTCATAATTAATATTGTATAACATTTAAAAACTTGTAAAAACAGGGAAGACGTTCTCATGATTCGGTATTATTTTTCATTTATTTTCAAAATACATAATATACATATATTTTGACTTAATACTTCTATTATGTAAGTATGTAGAAAAAAAAAGTATCATTTTTTTAATTAAATGAACTTCCGATCATTACCACAATTCCTATTTTTTTTGTAAACGACTTAATTTATGAACTCATTAAATGGTTTAGTCATGAAAAGGATCATTATTCAAATCATAACTCCAAGTTTTATTATTATCGAAGAATTTTTTCTGCCGAAAAGTGTTTCTGCTTAAAAAATAGTCAACTCACTGGTTGATCGTTACTGCATCTCTCAATCTTTCCTCATTCTCTAAATAAAAAAAAAAGAAGTCGAAGATCAGTTATTTCTTTACCAATTCTTACCAATTTGTTGGACTTTTCTTCAATAGTATAAAGGGAATTATTATTAACAAGAGTTAATTCAAGTTTAACGAATCAATGCATGTTTAGAATTTAAAATACTAATAACGGGTATGAGTAGTAGAAAAATAGACAGCTGACAAAAAATCCGGAGAATTTTTTTTTATTAGGTAAATAATGCCGTTAAGATAATAACATCTTTCTCTCAAGTTGTTTGCATATCTAGCATTTTCCCTTTGCACAATTATTCTGGAAGTTCTTCTATACAACAATTTATTTATTTTCCTTTAACAATTTTTAAAGCCATTATATGAAGTTTGGATATCATTTTTCCAATTTTGCTTCATAACAAAGCATATGTACATTATGATTTAACATGACGTCGCTTTTAGTTTATTATACAATATATATATATGTATGACGTCATAGAAAACTTTCCATTCTGAATTTAATAGTAGTTAACTGTTTACCACTTGACAAGATTTAATTTGAGTTGAACAAATCAAGGTTCAGAACACTAATAACCCTAAAAAAAGGGTAATATTAGAAGACAAATCAACAGCTGACTAGAAAACACATAAGCATCCATGTTGTTTGAAGAATAGATTTTCCTCGAAAAATCGCTATAAATATTTTGTTAATGTAATTTTTTAGTTCATTATAAATTCAATCCATTATGACTAGATCCTGGGACAGTAATTTATAACCTTTTTATCACTGCAGAGCATTATAACATTATGTGAAAATTTGATCCACCTACTACAAGACTTTGTGCCATTAATTAGTAAATTTATATAAAATATTATTTTTTTTTCTTCATTTATTAGTGTTAAATGAATAATTTTTATTTTGGCTCAAATCACAAAAAAATTATTTCCTCTACATCAAATATTTTTTTTTAATATCTATAATTTATATAATCTCTCGTTGAGCCCTTTACAATGCACAACGAAGTAATAGGGTTCCAAGGAGCCCACGTTGGAAACAACGGATCTAGGATATGACAAATTACAAAAAGAGTGGATCGTGAGACAAATTGATAGTGGCTTGATTTCACACCATGAGATACGCCTGATATTTGTTTTTGCATATTAAAATAACAAAAATAGTAGTCAAAGCCCGGAGAGTCAACCTTTTTGTCCAAATATTTAAAAACACCGTGTCAATCATACATTTATGTGCCTCATATTGCTTTGTAGTCAAATCATTTCCGTATCCTTGGATGTTTGGCCAATTGTCAAAATAAAATAAAAGAAGAAGAAGAACACTAATGCCATGAGAATCACTCCGCTTCTTGGAATCGAGTCATGAAGGAAATAATAACACAAGACAAAGCAATAATATGTTTCGTAAATGTTGGGGATTTTGTACAATTAGTTATAACTTGTACAAACAGATCGGTCAAGTCGGAAGAAAATATGAGATGACGTTTGTTAGATGATGAATTTAATGTATTTACTTATAAATGCAATGATTGAAATTCCTTCCATCTCGGATATATTACAAGAGTAATATTGGGGTTTCTGACGATAATTAGAGTATTCATTATATACTCAATTATTGATATTATTGTCACAATAACATCAGCAAATAATAAAATGCTTCTAGAATATTCTTACCCGATCATTGTGAAAGACTCAAAAGTATATCACTTCTAGATCAATTTCTTATATCTTTGTATACTAAGCATTATATTTTTAGTTGACACTATTATATACATAGTCAGTGGTAACTCAGAAAATATCCTATTAATTAATAATGAGTTTAATTTAAATGAGAGAATCACAATATAATAAAATAAAACCTTATGAGATGTTCTATATTAACTTGCACATAAATCCCAACTTGTAAAAAAAAAAGAAGTTTTTTTTTGTTAGCTGTAGATTTTTACTCTCATCCCGCTAAAAGTTGATTTGTTGAGCTCAAAAGCAATTTTGTTAAGTTGTGAATACCTCTAGTGCTATGCACTAAATACAAATTAATCCAATAGTTGGCAAAAATATCGTAATGGGTCATCAGCAAGTTAATTTTCTACTTCGTCTTTTTATAGTGACTAAGAAAGTCAGGTTTAAATACGCAATGAAACCTTAATTTACGATTAAAATCATTTCATAATTATATCCAAGAGATAGAATAGCTTCACTTTGTAAGTACACTGGTGTGTCATGACAAGAGCCTTAAAAAATGGCCTTGAAGAGATGACGACTAAGGACATTATTCCCTATCAATCAAGAATGAATAATATTGATTATATATATTATTATATACTGTCTGTTTTTGTAATTGTAATTAACATTTCGTTCATTTATGAGACAATTATGTACACTATATTACTGTTTTACGAATTCCCATCTCTTGCCTCTTAATTAATATTCAATACAATATTTCCTTACAAAAAACAAAAAAGTAATAATAAATTGACGGAAATTATTTTTAAATACATATATTATTATTATTATACATACTCAATGGAGTTTGTGGCTTGAATTTCCAAATCATAGGTACTCAAAAAACAAAACATGATAATTATTAAAGAAGAACAAAAAACAAAATAGACACACACTATATATCTACTAGTGTTGAAACTTGGTCTGAGATTGAATGCTTCTCTAGTTCGGTTTAAAATAATTAATTCTAGACCGATTTGAACCAATATTTTACTCCAAAATCCTGATCTAAGAGCGTAGACTGAAATTTAATCGTTTGCAAAAAGGTTGACAGATTTTTGGGTTTCAATATATAAACCAACTTTCTCCTCTATCCGGATTTATAAGCTGTACAAATATAATTTATGTAGCACATTTAACTTCATATGACGTCATTGTGAGTTGAAAAAATTTGAAAAAAACACAGGTAATCAATAATTCATATATATATAATCAGTCTAGGCCAAATCTTAAAAGAAATCAATCCAGAACTAACCTTTTTAAATGACAAAGTTAGTTTTTTCTACTAAAAATTATACCAGTACCAGACCCGTCTAGGGTTTTCAGACCCGAAAACCAACACTAATATGTACCTACAAATTCATCATGATCATCTGCATATTATTCCAAACGAGGCATCCCCCCTCCTCCTCAAAATAGGTTTAAGGTTTTGTGGTTTTTTATAGCTATATATATGTAATATATGATTTACTTTTGTTCTTCTCTTGAAACAATAATTCTACCTAAAGCGTGACGATTCTAATGAATGTACATTGTGTATACATATTTTGAGTGAATAATCTTTTTCCATCATTCATTGAACAGTTGTTGAGAGTCACGGAACGACTCCTTCTCCTCCAGGGATGTGATGACAAAAGAAAACTATTTGCATATATGTATACCAGTATGGTAAAGAGCGTTGCATGTTTAGAACACAAAGTATGGATGAAGAGCATTGTGTTTTTGTTGTTAGGAAGCTTCTATGGCATAACAATGATGTATGCCACTAAAATGATTTAAAAAGTGAGTTCCTACTTAGTAAGACGTGTCCTCATAGACTTCATTTTCTAAAAACTCTGTAAAAAATAATGGTTCTTTTAAAATACTGAGTTTTGATAATTACCTATGTTCCTTGTTTATAAAAGGAAATATCGATCTTAGGAAAAGACTTCACAATTTGAAGTCGTCATAGTTTGTTCTCCACTTAAAAAGAAAGGGGGGGGGGCGGGGAAATGAATCCTTGGAGAACATATCTGAGGAGTTTTCGAATTTTTCCCTTTTCTTTGGGAAACGAAGCATAAGTTTAATATAACTTATTACTTCGTTTATTTATAAAAAAAGAATACATTATCAAATATCCATGACGTATAACGTGAGACGAGGGAATCAACTGATAAAAACAATATACATAGCAAATTTTTTGTTTGTAAAAAATAACAACATATGCTGAAATTCAAATCTAAGGGTTCGTTGGAAGTAATGTAGCTTAAATGGAGCATAGTCGCGATGAAGATAGAGAGATACTCTTAAATAGAGTTCGGAATGAACAAAAATAGAAATTCTGTTTATTAGTGAATAACCCCTTACTTAGGTGTTAAGAGCACCATGAAAAGCCATGGGTAAAAGCTTTGGAGGTTTCATCATTTGAAATGTGGGATTCTATACATAGTGTTGGACTTAGAAACCATTATATTTGTACTAGCTACAGTGCCAAGATCATGAAACAGGACAAATCTGGTCTCATAATTAATGTCGACTCTGCTGGAGAACTAAAATATATATTTTTAATGTTGCATATGGAGTTGATAAAGAAGCATACGATCCTATGGCAGAAGATTGGGGGATTGAAGTTTTGAACAATAACGTGGATGACTTTGGCCTGGCCCTGTCAAAGCATAAAAAATATCCATGTAGTTTCTCGGTTATTAGTCTGTAGAGTTGTCAGTAAGCATCATGACAAATAATTATTAATAATTCGATTTTTCTTTGCAGAACATCTTGATGCACCTGCTGAATCGAAAAACTAAATTAGATAATCATAACGGTCTGGAGTTGCATATATTTTTAGCCATACTAAATATGGGATCAAATTAATTTCAAGAGCCTGTTGCATCATAGTCATGGAATGAGGATTTTATGAAAGAATGAAAAAAAAAATTGAGGTAAGTATGTAATCTTTCGAAAAAATTGATAAACTTCTTCAAAAAAAAAGAGTAAATATAAGGGATGGGGGAGTTCATTTTTAGTACCTACGTCCGTGCACCTATCTTGTCTCTTTACCTTCATTGTACTGGGCAATTTTGATTCTTAGATGGATTAACTTTGATAAAATTATATCCATAAGGTCAAAGGTTATACAATAATATATTGACTCCAAAATATGCTAAACATCAACAAATTTGGAATATTTTTTTTTTTTCATATTATTTTAAGCTTACTTTTTTTGTTCAAATTGAACCACAGGTTCAGAATATATATCAAAGTTTTTTCTAAAATAACAAAAGTTAACCACTTCGTATTTTTGGAACCAATCATCTGATTGACAAAAAAGAATCTTCCTTTGTGCAAAATTTAATATAATTCTAATTGTTCAGGTGAAAAACTTTGGACAAATTAATATGTGGCATGATCATCGTACATTTATTATTGATGGCTGGTAAGCTGAATTATAGCGTAAGTTTAAACCATTATGATGTACCGGACCTCTGCTAAAGGAAATTTTCTGTAACTGGACCTTTTTTAACTTTAATTGAATATCCCTGTTATAGAGAATATATGGTAAAAATATCGTCATTATCTCCATAACTGTTTTTGATCTCTTCTACTGGATATTCAAACTTGATTTTTACTATTTTTTAGTTAATGAACCTACTCTTTAACTCACTTTAAAAGTACTCTAATTTTTCACCAAATTAGTTAATTCAATTTTGTCCAATTTATTGTATTACATGATTACTATTATTATTACTAAACTATTATTATCGATGAGGATAAATGTTGATGAAATATGTGTCCTTTATTTCAATCCTTCCCAGTTTTAAATAATTTCTATACACTGTAAAGAATTGTAACTGACTCTTGTCAACTTTTCATTTATAATTTTCAAACCATTAAAGGCAGACCCTTCAAATCTTGTATTTACTCAATAATTCGATTCGAATCTATCAATCAATTATCCAATTTATGTCTCGATATAGATGGTATACTAGGCCTAAAAAATGTGTGGATGAATGATTATATTGATTAAATTATGTGTTGTTTAGTGTGCTCCTGAAAAACGGGGAGTAAGACTGAGGATTTTTGAGGAGTTATTTGTTGTACTATTAAATCAAAATTTGTCTTTTAGCCGACACCTAATTACTCTGGGCAATTCTGGGTACTTTCCCTAGTGTACAATAAAATACCGTGTATTTTTTCTTCAGCTATTTTCATTACTTTTCCCAAGTTGACTCCTCTATGATTTAAATTGGCGGACTTTATTAACTCAAAAAGGGAATCAAATATATTTCTGATTTAAATATTAATTTATCTGAATTAAGTACTTTAATTCTATGTAAATTGTATTTAATATATATTTTTGTCTTTTTGTTAATACCAAAACAGTAATTTTAGATCGTTTGTTAGTACTTATATTGTTTTAAGCAATACATGTGAAAAAATTGGAAAACTTTTTTCACTTCTTAATCGGCTAATTGCTGAAATGAACATATCTTTTAAAATTACTCTCTTGACTAGTGGTGTCTCGGTCCTTATTTATTCGGTCCAGTCCCGTATTAAAACCGTTCCTATCGGTCATTGGGACCGGTCCTTAACTGTTTATGCTTTATTATTATTTGTATTAAGAGCATAACATATATCTTGCAAAAATATTCATATTTTCAATATAATGCAAAATATAATAAACATATTAAATTATAATTATTTAAAAATGTAAAACCTCCCTCAATGACGTCACGAAGGATCGATTTTACCTTCAATTAAGATGTACAAGTTAGACTTGACGTATTCTGGTCAACTTAAGACATGTTCAAAATGTTGCAGGACTGAACATTTTGCTAAAAGTTATCCAAATAAGTATCAGAAGTGGTCAGATTAACTAAAGTGTAAAAAATATCGTAAAAAAGGATAAAAGTGTAAATATAATGAATCATAAGGACTTGTCGATGAAATTGAAAAGATTCCTGGAAATACGGGTTTGGTTGGAAAATCTATTGAGAAGCACGGTTGTCCTTCAAAAGCTCTGATTAAGAGAATAATTATTCTAAAAAAAAGATAATGGATAGGACTTCAGTTTCCTTCGTGGGAGGAGAATTGGTAAATAAACGTCAAATGTATGGTATAATTATAGTTATTGATTTTGAAAACCATTTGAATCTACCAGTCACGTTTTTATTATGAAGAATGTTAAGAAAATCTTGCCTAACAAATTTTATAATCCGAGTAGGGTTTTACTTTTTAATGGAATTTCAACACTATCTATAAATGGGGTGGAAAGTAAATCAATTAAATTGAAAAGAAATTGTAGAAAGAGATAGGGTTTGTCATTTTTTTTTTTTTGTGGCTGTTGAATAACTCAATAAGATTATCAAAGGTAAATTTAATAGATTTGGTATTCAACTAGGATCAAGTAGAAAAATGCAGATAATGTGACTTGTATGGTACAGGTTAAATCGGAGAAAAAACTCATTCTAAAGATTGAAATTCTTCTGAGATGCTTCGAAAAAGTTTCAGATGAAATCTGGTCTTTCAATCAAAAAGAATAAATCTGCAATACCGACGGGTAAGTGGACTCTGATATCTTATTCCCAAGTTCGAGAATATGTAATACGGAAACGTTTAGAGAATCCCCGGATTAAGTGGGACAAACACGGAGTAACTTTTGGAAACTTGACGCCAATTAACAGCTTGATTAATACAAAATTAGGTGAGTGGGGAAATTTGACTAGACAATAATTTTAAAAGATACTTTCCCCTTGCTACTATTTCTACGATCTTGCTTAAAGTTTACGAATAGCGTTTTCTTAACTTTTTTGTGAAGCAGGATGTTGGTTGGAAGTCTAGTATTTCCTCGATTTGGGGTTTTTTTTTGGAACGGAAAGGATACACTTTTAGAGGGCGCAATTCCTTCCTTTCATTGGAACAGCTCATATAAGTATATGGATAGACAACGTGGCTTGGGACTCAAACTCGACTTGAAATAATACGTCAGATCTGGGGAAGGATCCAGCAAAACCGATAAGCTTAGAGAGGGACTCTTTGGAGAATAAAATAACTAATATTCATGATGTTAACGGTAATGATACTTTCTCAAAAGAGAAACTGTTCTTTCCTTTGCAAAGAAAAACAGCAAAACACAACTCACTAACTCTTTGTCTCATATTGAAACCTTTAATTGAAAGACACCCTCGTAATTTACACAAAGGGATTATGTTTAAAGGCATAGTTATCATTATTTAATCACTTCAATCTTCCTTCAAACCAAAAGAACTTAATACATTTATCAATTTTTTTTTGACAAAAATTTGGACTACTCTTAAATATAATTTCAATGGTCCTTGGTGGTGATATATATCAACTGGATATAATAAATCATTCTGAATCAGAGCCATGTTTTATATTTTATGAAATGGTTAATATTAAAAGATTTTAATTCAATGATAAATACGGCTTCTTTAAAAAAGTAAAGGCTTAATATGTCAGAATTTATTGTATTTTATTATGATAGGGGATTTGTGACCGCCTATTTATGTACATTGTACAGCTTCACTCATAATTGATTTTACAATAACAACGGCAATCTCTTCCCTACTCTTATGTTTGGCGTTAGAAAACAACAAATAATTTTCTTTGTGTTAAAAAAATATGGGCCTAAGCAAATTATAATTTCCTTAATTTATTAATCTTTCAGTGTTGTCATCGCCAGGAAAACAGAGTGTCAATTGCCATCCCACGTCAACTTTGAATGACAAAAATATGAGTCGATTATAAATTGTTCCAAAAAATAAATAATCAATAATTAAAAAATTATTGTTTATCCATAATAGTTAAACCTTGATTTTAAAGAGCCAGTTTGTAGGATCTTTCCAAAGAAATTAACAGCTCTCAAAGGCCAGTATTTCCTTAAACTGTACTGACAGAAAATTGTGAGTGAATATTTATTTATTATTAGTAAGATATTTATATGATAATTACCCCATAATGTCCTAGAGAAGCGAGGTGAAATGTATTTGGTACGATATCAATCTCTCCTGAGCAGAGAACCACTGATGCTGCCTCGAGTAAAGCCAAAAATTCTTCTTTCTCTTCACCAGAACTGCAAAAATATACAAACAAACATAACATTAGCTAATTGGCAACTTGATGGTAATTGATAGTAATACATTTTGCAAATGAATTTATTGTTAGTAAAATCATGGGAATATTTTATTTGTTTACCATAGTTTTTCTGGCAGTGATTGTTACCTCAAGTTATTTTTTTTTGTTGTTGTTTAGAGGAATTTGTTTAAAGTAATACTTATCTTATTGCCTCCATACTATTTGTTGACTTCTTTACCTATAATTATGCGATATTAAACCCCCCTCCAAAAAAAGTGTTGTAAATCGTACAATAATATACTTTGTTGTTTTTTGTTTTTTTTTTCATTTCCGATTATTAGGTATTAATAGGCGGAATTACGTACTCACATA
This sequence comes from Lepeophtheirus salmonis, assembly GCF_016086655.4. NCBI lineage: Eukaryota > Metazoa > Arthropoda > Copepoda > Siphonostomatoida > Caligidae > Lepeophtheirus > Lepeophtheirus salmonis. The sequence continues at coordinate 17,160,482 of NC_052136.2, read as the reverse complement.
TTATACACAGACTTGAATTAAATTGTCTTTGAGTAGGGCCCTATAACCTTGACAAAGAACCCCAGAGATTAAAATTGAACGCCATTTGTTTCCTTTTAAAAACGACAAAGGCATCATTTATAGTATATAAATACATATTATGTACAGCACCGAAAAAGGTAAATAAACAGATTCTGAACTAAATTACATAATCCTTCTACAAGAGGTAATCTATCATTATCTAGGTACAATCTCTACCGACTATTTAAAAAGTATTTTAACACTTATTTAATAGTGTATTGTAGGGTTTAAAGATCTTATATGACATTTTTGCTTGAATAAAAATAGAGGCAGTGGCTTCAAGGCAACATTTGGAGCATACTTGTAGCTTACTTAAAAAAGACGAAGATAAAAAGGTTACATGTTGCTACTTTGATCTCCGCCGGCAAAAACACTACCAACGTCATAAAACAGCTGGGGATCAGCTGCTTTAAGATTATCAATGTCTGCAAGCGCTTAGGAAAGAGAATAGCCTTAAGGATCGTCCTCGCTCAGAACGGCCAGCCAAACTTGATCTTGAGACCCCAAAAAATCATTTGAATTAGTCCATGAATGTCTTTTATTGAATTTGTCTAGAAGAAGTTCGTGTTCCCCACTACATTATACCCCTAAATTAAGATGCTGAAATGGGCAAAAGCGAGGATTAAAAAAGAAAATAATATAACTCATTATATTAGTCACAACAACAGCTGTTACGTCGAACAGCTGAATCCCAGCTGTTTGAGGATGTTGGGAGTGCTTTTGCCGGTAGAGATCAAAGTGGTAACATGTAATCTTTTTATCTATGTACACTGGCTTTTATTTTTGGTTAGTCTCCAACCTACAAAATTTATCCTTCACAAAATAGAAAGCTTTGTGACAAGGAAATCAACTTGTCCATTGAAGCAAACTAAACGAATCCATAGAATCAAAACTGTGATAATTTTTAAACTATAATTAAGTCACTTTAATATTCACAAATTGTATTAGTTTATTTTAAATACATATTTTTTATTTAAATAAAAAAAGACGATGAAAGGCTCCCCAGTTGGGGTTCTTAGATAAGAGCAGTTGCTAGTTCATTACAAAAATCGTGAACGTCTAGACACTTATCATATTTAACAAAAGTCTATGGGCTAATTGCTGATGGCTATAATTTAGCTGATGATTATCCATTTAAATTTATGCAATATACAGCGAATTATAACGGAGTATTAATGATTAATTCATATTATTCAGTCTCTTTTACACCTTCTCCCCAAACTTAAGAAAATACACATCTCTATCATAGACTATTACTACTGGAAGTTGATAAATGTTTTAAAAGTTAGGATATACATTCGTTACTTTTCATTTGAGTAAAAATTAGGAAAGAGAATAATGTTCTAATGATAAATTCAAGCATCCCCCAATCCAGTTTTTACATAATTTATACAGTTAAAAAGTCCTTACTGCAATTACTGATTTCGAACAATTTATTTATCATAGTGATTGTATTTAACTACATTAAATATATTTATAAATTGATTCTATTGGTTCAAAATTTACAAAATATTCTTGTGTCTATATATCCCACAGGTCACAATGCTCATTTTAAATAATTATATACATTTTTATTAATTTTGTTGGCTCTAAAGTGCCTAACTATGCTGTAGTAGACGACTACTTTTTTCATACTGATTTTTTAGCACTAGTAGCAACCGTGGGGAAATATGTGAAAATGAATCTTAATGGTGGATTATTGCCTCCAATTAATTATGCATCTGATAAAGCCTCAGAAATGCATAATAAATCTTATTAACAACATCTCAATATAAAAAAACATATTATAGCAAAAAAAGAGGATCAGTATAATTAACTATTAACTCATTCTCTCCTGGTAATCCTGTAGGAGATCAAAATATTTCTAAATGAAGAGATGCTTAGAATCAAAATCTTTTATACCCTTATATATTGATAATTAATTCGTTAAACACCTAGATTAATACGGAAACATGAGTTAAAATATTAGGAATATTTCACCTCATAAGTTTATATAATTTTGTAAAGAAAAAAATCGGAGATAAATGGTTAAGGTTCCTATAATGAAGATTGGGTATGGATATATGGATTTTTTTTTATACACAGTCGTTTGATAACGTTTTTCTTTATTTACTCTCTTTCATCAGTTGTATCACTTAGTTCTCTGCCCTTTTCAAATATCAAACTAAATTGATTCCTAATCATAATGGAAAACGACTTGTAGCGTAATCGGCTCATGCTGTTGAAAGAACCTGATCTAGATATTATTTTATCTCTAAGTACATTTTTTCCAAGATTTAAACTATTCTTTATTGAATATTTAAAACATGTTCAATAATTAATAATATTTACATAGAGCTTAATAGATCAACACTCGTTACACTATCATTTTGATTGTATCTCTCAACCTTTATTTATAAATAGAAATTCAAATGATCCGAAATCGTTTGATATTTAGTTTGTTACGTCATTTTCTCTAACAATTTTATAATAGACATTAGATCTACGTTTATCAAATCAACGTTCTGGACACTTACATTGGGAAAGAATGGAGATATCTTCATCTAATCAATAAACTACATAGATAATAAATTTTCCTATATTTATGTGTATTTCATACTACTAAGTTTTTTTTGTAAAGAAATAATGAAATATAGGAGTAAACTGTGACTGATGTAAAGATCCAAATTAGTAATATGAAAAAATAAATAAAATTTGTAAAAAAAGAAGATAAAATCAAAATATATCTTTTAATCTGTCTAAACACCATACTAGATGTACCTTTACAGATACACACCCCAAAAGATGATAATGAGAGGGGGGAGAGGCGAGGGAGGAACCCATCTTTGGGGGATCTACTCTAATTTTTTTTTTTTGAAGATCATAATGTCTTTATAACTCCTATATTTCTCAAACATTATTCGACATTGATGGATTTAACCACCAATGTATGTGTACTATTTATCTATCCTAGAGAGGGTGTTAATTTATTCAAAAGAACAAAGTGTAAAGCCTTGGAGCCCTCATGGATTGAAGCATCGAATCCTTCACTCATTGATCACTCATTCATGATTGTACATACATAGTTATGTATGTAATTACTTTAGTTATAGAGTGACAAGAGAATAGGAAAGAGATGGAAATTCTGGCCCATTCATCACCATTAGTAACAGAACAACAACAAAACCATCACCACACAAAACAATGGAGCTCTCTTCTCATCTAATGGATTGCCTTAATTTGGGGCCATTAGGATAATATTAATGATGTATAAACATATGTTTGAGTGTATCTTAATAGATGAATCCTGGTCAAAACAAACTGTGTACTTATGTCCATATATGTAGGATATATTGTAAATACTCGGGGAGGGCCTTCAATTCAATCAAGGCTCCATTATATCCACAATAAACAGGAAAATTAAAATCAACATTCCTTTTTACATACATAATATTAACTAATGAGCTACACAAAAATATATATAATGAATAGGACTTTACAAAATGAACTTTCTTCTACTTTGGGAAATGACATTTTATCATTTCATTTAACTATTATTATCTTGACCTTACTCCAAGAGTTTCTGCTTTGGAAAAAATATAACTTTTTTCGACATATTCTTAAATAAAAAGGCCCTCTAATTCATTTTTTTATTTTAACGGATCAAAAATAAGTATTTGATGCATTAATTAATTAATTAATTCAGGAACAAGGAGTTTTTTGATTATCTTAAAATGCTAATATTTGCTTATCATTTAACTGAATCTGTACTGTAATAGATTGAAAATTCCTTCTCTTTCGATGATAGCCGTAGTTTTCGTAAGAGTCAGGTGAATAATTTAAAAATAATTTTGTCTTAGGAGAGGGGTAGAAGAAAATTTTAGGAAAACTTGTGTTTTTGAATTTGACAAGCTATAAAATATCTTTGCTTATCTAAAACTAATAGGTTCATTTAAATTATCATAATTTGGACATTACACTCCTTGTTTTGTTCCTCCTAATCTATTGGAAATTTGTATTCGCTTGTCAAAGAGTTTAAAAGGTCTTTTATTTATTAAATGCTTTTAGATTCTTTAGAAACAGTTGAAAAAAAGCCTGAATATTCATTTTATTTTTTTACCAACCCATCTAATGAAAGCTTCTGCTGATGAAACAAAATTACTAGACATTTTAACTTTTCTTAATATTACATTAATATTCAATTTTCAAAGATTAAAAAAAACTTCCGAGTTAAGATGTATTTCCCATGTGATCATTGCAATTTTGGAACTATCCTAGGGACAAAATTTGAATCAACTTTTGTACACATTAAATATTTAAAAAATATGAATTTATGAAAATGGAGCTTTTGTGACGGAAAAAGTTAGTCGATTGCAGAAGAAAAGAGCTAAAATCGGTAAATTTCTTTTTATAAATGTGAAATTTATGATCACTATTCCTAATTTAACAATGAAAAATCTTCTATTTACAAAAATGGGATATAAATTAAGATTATATCTGAAGAATTTTAGAACATTTGGCACAATTCTAGATAAAATGTTTATTCATAAAATTTCTATTAATTAATTATAAAATGCCATTACGTACATTTGGGGGTCTAAAAGTTCTAGAGCAATTTCTCCTCTTGAAAATATAGATTTTAAACAAAAAATATGATTTTCAAACTTAATCCAATCTTCATTTAACTAATTGGATATTTATTGATGTAAAAATTCTCTTTTTATGAAGTTGACTCCAGAAAAAATTTCCAGATACTGACATACATTTGTCAGTTCCTTTCCACAAATAAGTAACTTTTGTCCTCACAAAACTTCACGTAAAGGACTAATGTGTTTCATAAATTTCTTTCTCGATACAATTTCCCTCTTAAAATACGTTATATTTTCAATCATATAAACTCCCTACTCCTGAAAAGAGAGATGGATATAGTTTAACAACCATAATATTTTATACCCAAGAATAGTTCCCATGGAACAATGAGAAAAAAATCATTGTCCCTTTATTTGAAGGGGTAGATTGAATAGGGTTAGGGGGAGTCTGAATAGTCTGAAGAATTTGGAGAGAAAATAAATCTCATCGTATGTATAATTTTATATAAAATTTTGATGAGATCACAGCACAGAAAATTCGAATCACTTTTATGGCTCTAATTATCATAATATTTCATCTATGTTGAATATGTACATATGTTATGTAGAGTAAGTACGACAATAAATTAACATAACTCCACCATCCAGATATGTACCCTGAAACAGCATACATACACACGGAATATGTAAATAAATCCACCTCAAGGAACAAAAAAATAAGGCTTCAAATCATATCTATGAAGGCTCATAGCTTATCTTTTCATCTCCAAGTACCATAAAAAATGTTTTTTTATGGTGGTAGATTTAGAAAATATAACAAGAACAATGACTTCTAGATTACCACAAAAATACAAATAATATATTAAAATAAATTGTGTAAAAAACAAAGAGTACAATATATTTCCTAACCCAAAAATTACCTAATCGATTTATGATGAGCTGAATAAACCCAATAAAAACGGCTCATAAAGTCGTTCAGATGACGGAAACAACGTTAAACCATGATTTCTTATATTTAAGATATAAACAAGACGATACATATTTTGATATGGACAAGACACTTTCAAGATAAAGAAAATTGCATTTTCCGTCGTATTGTAACATTACAATTTTCAAAACTATAGATCAATCATATGAAATCATATGATTGTTTAAGTTTTAATCTACCAAAAAAAAAAAAAAAAAAAAAAACCTATACATAAATAGTTTATCTTGTCTTCTAAAATTTAAAATTTCTCAGACTGTCTTTAGGTATACGTATACAAAAAGTTAATTAGTAGAATTCTGAAAAAAGAGACGAAATGAGTGAATTACTAATTGTTTTGATAATAAATTTATTCTACAAATATTCCTTGATTCATAGAATGTATCAAAATGACAATAATTTTTTCAAAAAAGTTTTCAATTATCTTTTAGCTCGTTGGACAAAATCTAATAGGAATCCTTGGTCCTTGTATTCTAGGGTTATTTTATAAAATTTACTTTATATGTATTACATATATAAATATTTTTCTTATTTGCTGGTTCGTTTATAACGAAAAATATAGGGATTCTACTTCTTGTCGAAGAAAAAGACCAATGTCCATTTCTAATCTATTCAGTCCGAAATATGAGTTGAGTGCTCTAAATATATTCAACATAAATTTATATTTTAAACTACAAACTTTACTGATGAAATATCCCTGTTCTAGGGATTCTTATATGAGTCGGGAGAGCGGGGATTACGTTGGGTAATTGTCCATCGCAATATTGCAATTACTAATATTTACTTAGTATACTCGGATAATTAATTTGACATATTTGGTCTTTTATATTGTAGTTGTATCCCTAAAATTTCATACATTTATTTCAAATTGATTATTTTTGCTCTCGAATTTGCTTAGAAAATTAATATAATTTAAGTAAAAATTCACTTATAAAAAGTGATATATCTTTTTAAATAGAAGTATTTAGCGTTGTTCATACAAGATAAGTAGTTGATAATTTGATGCTTATTAAATAATTATATGATCACATTTTGAATGCCTAGATTTGTAGATTATCATGTCCTGTTTTTGATGGCCTCTCCAATACATTGCTCATGGATATATATGAAGAAACCAACTATACACAAAGGAACTTTTTAAATGTACATATTTTCAAGTGTATAACTGTGTGTGTATAATAATAACTCCTTTAATTTTCTGCGAAAATGTAAGAAATATCTACAATAAATGTCTATATATGCAATATATAGTCAAGGCATAAATTAACTGCCCTTCTCTCTTGAGGGCATTATAAGATTTAATAATGTATATATACAAGATCTCTTAAAGTCATTTTGAAATCTTTTGTCGGTTTGTCGTATTGATTACGCATATATCTGCTTATTTAACAGTACCTTAATCTGCCTGCTCACACCTTCTTTGTACGTACTCAATCAATAATTATTATTGTACATCACTCAAACCCTTATCCAAGAAATCAATAATCATAATACCTTTTCACGGGTCAACCGCTGAATAAGGAAAAAAGACAATAACAACAGATGAATATCTTTGAGTCTAATCCATCTATTTTGATCAAAATGGTGGTGTAAACAAATGAACTTGATGAATAGGAGGGAATAAAATATCTTCTTGATCTCTCTTCCTTGTCTTACTGACATCTTTTTCCCCCATGCAAGATGTCGGTTTTTATTTTACCCCAGATGACGTGACTCTATCATATTCTGTCATTTTTCTTCATGACGTATGTAATTTTTTATTCACTTTGTTAATTCAGTTAAAAGGATGAATTTATACTTGATTATCATAGTCAATTATTGAGTGATAATCAAGTATAACTTACGTCTCTAGAGGACACAAAAGCTATCGTGTAGCTATATGTTTGGACAAATATTTATCAGGTAGTTTACGTTTTTCTACTTGTAGCTTTGATCTTTACAAAAGATTAACTATGCTAAAGTTTTTAGCTCTAGTTAAAAACTGTTAACCTATTAATATCCCTACAATAAAATTGTTAAACAGTCGGGAGAGTGACATAATTGTCTAGCGACCACTATGTAGATGAAATGTAGAGAGATATGTTTGTAATAAATAACTTTTTATGTAAATGTCTATTTACAAATTTTTATATTCTTTTTAAAATATCCACATTTTACAGGATATTTATTATCTAAAAATTACTAACTACATATTAGGAAATATAACGAAAAAAATAAACGTTACAACAACCTTTATAACTATTCCAAAAATTTAATCTTACCCTACAAATATAAGTAAATCTTTGTTAACAACTTTTAATAGTTTTTTTGCAGTCTTTCGGCGTAAAATATATTTTTTTATTAATAATTTACTTGTAGGAATGATGATAGTTTGAGGTAGCCTAACTCTCTCTCTCTTAAACTGGATCAATTTCCTCTTGGTACACAAAAGTATCAAGTTAAATAGGGTGCTATTTTGACCACTCATTTTTTATGAGAGGGCCTCAAGGAGATGCAAAAAATAAAAAGAAGATAAAATAGATCAAAAATAATGTTGAAAAAAAGAAGAAAAAATTATAAAAAAGTTGAACGCAATAAATCAAATATTCACACGAATTCTTTTTCAATGTAATCATAATTAAAAGAATGCATTATAGATAATTACATTTTGAAAAACAAAACAGCATAAATTGTAGGTCTGTCTATTATTAAGAATTTTATTTCCGTGTGTTAAATTTGTCTACTGATAACTGTGACACCCCTCAGGATATCCCTGTCAAACTCATATAAATAAATACAGCTTGAGTGTGAAATTCAAAGAATTATAATTATTTGTCAAACATAAAAATAGAGTATTATATCATTCTCTATTGATTATACATACGATATAACTGGAGGGAATGATTATATATTTATACAAATATATGCTTAGACTCAGCATGGAATCTGCATTAATTTATGCTCCTTACATTAAACCCGAAAAACTAATTAAAGTGGCTAATTTACGTTTAATATTTATAATATATAGTACGTTCTCTAATGGATTAAATTCATATATGTATTAGGGGTATCATAAAGTCAATAGATGGAGTGAAACGAGCCATTAAAATACAATTAACCCACCAAGAGATCCTTCTTAGTTCTTCTCACCATATGAGTTGAATTTAACTTATCATCATTTGCTCGTAATATGAATAATCCCTATTAATTCAAGTAAGAGATGGGGATAAGTTGACATTTTTCAATTTTTTAAATCTAGTGACGTAGCTCAGTGGACAACGTGCTCGGACGAAATTAATCTCTACAACTCAATGCCCATCCACAGTTCCTCTTAGAGAAGGAAATACACATTAAAATACTAAAACAAATCCTAGATTAGATGGAATAATTGTAATACTATAAATCAATACAACTCCATCGGTCCAATTAAAGAAGCATTAAAAAAAGTTTTGTAGGTTTCTACGAGTTGTATAGCTGTTGATTTTTACAGTATGGGGCAACGAATCATGAAGTAGGATTTAAACTTTTTTAGAGCTCCTACCCCTTATTTTAAACTATATTAAGTTAAATGAGCTAATTCTATAATCCAATAGAACATTTTTTTTTAAACAACATTCGTATTACGATCGAGACCGACGATGGACCGACAAATAAAAAGGATATCCGACTCATGTTAAGGTGGCAGAAATTGTCAGGATCGTCAGCTGCTCGGAGAGGCTCGTCTTCAAGTTGAAAAAGAATGGCTTCAACCTCGCTCGGAGTCTTGGCAGCGATAGTCTCAAAAAAAAAAATTCGGTCTCCATCCTTTTTGGACTAGATAAAGGAGAATATAGATAGGAACCCTATGAAGAGCATGAGAAAGATGGCCAATTTTTGAAATTTTATTTAAAAAAAATAAAAATTATGTAAATAGATATGAATTTCTAGATTGTTTTCAAAAAATGGAATATTGGAAATATCTTTTTTGAATATTTATTACCAAAAATGGAATATTTCAATTTTTTTTTTGATAAAAAATCCCAAAACCAACCTCCCCCACAAATTATAATCCTGTGGACGCTCCTGAAGGGATTATTATCAAAGGATTTTTATCGCCGTCAAGCCCGGACTTGAACCCCTGGGACTATAGGGTTTGAAGTGGGACCTCTCACCCCAATGTGGAGTCCCTGGAGGCTGTGGTGGAGAAGGAGTGGGAGGACATGAGCGAGGACTTTGTGAGAAAGACGTGATTGAACTTCCACTCCAGGATCGAGGCTATACTGGTGGACAAGGGAGGCCATAATGACATCCCAATAAACCAGTAAAAATTCCAATTTTCTTCCTCTTTAATTTTCGAAAAACTGGGCGAAATTGTACCTGAGAATCAATTACTGCACGCTTCGCTGCCGCACGCTGTCTATAATCCAGAGTTGTGACACATTTTCTGAATTGAAAACCTAGGAGTTAATCCATACTTGCTACTGCCTTACCGTGCCCACACTAAATTTGATAATACAGCTTAACTATTAAATGTAGTGAGAAAATGGTACAAAATCTTAATATAAAAAAAAAAAAAACCCTCACATTATCAATACTTCAAGCTGAAATATATAATTTTTTTTTAATGTTCATGAATTTTCTTTTGGAATTCAAGTATTAATTTACACTCTTAGGCCCTTTTTTATCAAAATATAAATATTGGTATACGTTGTTAATCAATTTAATATTCCGCGAGAGATTAGTTTTTAAAATCAAAGTGTACCTAGGAGTAAAGTTGAGCCACACTAGTAAGGGACAACTTAAAACCTGTATTTATATAAAAAAAAAGGAGAAATAATATTTTCTTCTTCTAATTTTTATGATTAGAGAACAGCACGTGAATCTTAACGTGTTAGACTTTTGGAACTATAAAAAATTGGGAGTTTGTAAAATTCATAACTGTATAACCAGATTCTATAAATTGCAACTGGATATGACTATTATGCTAGTTAATTCTTCAACTCAAGAAAATCCTCACAACTATGGATCCTATATTATATTTCATGAGTTCTGAATGAACTCAAAAGTAATCTTCTCGTATCGATAAAAATGTTCAAAAACTTGAGTGACTTGTGAGTAAAGAACTTTTTATAATCATGAATAAAAAAACTTTTTGTTTATTACTGTCCTATCGTGTCAATATTCTCAATAGAGAGCTGATAAAATTTGATACTTTACAAATCAATGCTGCGTTGACAATACTACTTATAATTTTCTGGATCTAGAGTTAAGATACCAATACTAAGTGTCTAAACCTCCAAATTCAATATTGGTATATAAAGGTGATGGGGAAACAAAAACAGATGACCCCTCTACCTAATCTTGATATTGATGTATACCTACATCTAAATGTACTTTTGTGCATCACTGATGCAGGTCAGTCGTAAACTCAAATTTTCAAATTATGTTCCATCCACGATATTCAAAATAACTATTTATTACAACTACTTTTTGTAACTATATATATTTGAAAGGAATAAAATACTCATGTGCCAAAAGGGTTATATTTTTGAACTAAGTAAAGGTTAGTATTTTCGTTCAAAAGACGAGACTGACTCAATCTATATTTGACAAAGTCAAAGAAAAACTTGAATCTTTATTACCTCATGAAATGAATCATAGGCTAATTTATATAAATAAAACCAAGGGGGACAATTAATTTATATTGAACCACCTTAGTCTAGTATCCCCTAAAACAAATCTTCCTTCCTTTATTAAGGATCTGGAATATAAGGGTTTTGGATATAAGTCTAATAGTAAAAAAAGAAACTTATATTACAAATTAGAGTAAATATTTGAATTATAAACAGCTTTTAATTTTTAATACTTTAATTCAAAATCCATTGTTAGTTTATTTATCTATATTCTAGTGAACTACTAGATCAAGTAATTCAGAATAATCCTATCAGACCTTATACTTTTTGATGCATTGATAAATACTGTAAATAATCCGAATGATTGAAGATTAAATACTCTTTGGAACTATCAATATGTTTAAAAAAATCAAAGCCCTTTATCCGTACACATTTACATTCAATAGTTGATACTGTTTCACTACTCTGCCTTCATTTATGCCAAAGGCCCAAAAAGGACATAATATTATAATTATTTATAATTGAATTTGAATTTATACAGACTCAATTTCTGGAAAATTTATATTGTATGTTTGCCAAAAAATTACAATCCAAATGTCATCCTTCAAAACTTATAGAATGATCCCCTAACCAAAGTTTAAAAAATCATTTTCGTTTGTCCAGTATCAACAAAATCCCATGTTTTTATTTTCATGCGTGATATGAGATTGCATGATTGAAAAATTCACAGATTTTCTTAAATATATGTCCATTGATTTTAGTAAGAACTTTTTCTCATGCTAATTTTTGGGCAATGTTAAATAAAAAAAATACATTGTATTATTACAAAAATGTCAAGAATTATTTGATATTTGCATTGAGGCATGCATTTTAATATGTACATAATAAAATACATTAAAAAATGTGTTAAATGAGATACCTTATTGAGGGAATTAATAAGTACACTCTTTAGATAGAGCTCCAATATTTTAGGTACACCACTTTTCAAAAACTAAATAAGTTGTAGTAACATACAACCTTACAACCCAACAACCAACAACTCCTTCAGAAGGATTCAAAATGTGAACTATTTCATTATTTTTTTTAAATCTGTGTCTTGTATGTAAAAAAGAAAAAAAATCAACTTGATAGTTTACGATGCTTTTTTCTTCATGCGTTAAATAAAAAAGGGAGACTTTAACGCTAGCGCGTAAACGGCGTATTACTTAAGATCTTCTACATAATATTATTAGGAAAAAATATGTTGTATATATTATTTTTTGGGGGCAGAAATTTTATATATATTGGTAGGGGAAATAAGGAATTTTTTTAATAAAGGAATCACAGTAACTGTATAATAATCACACTTTAAATATGTACATAGATGACATTATAGAAAATCTATTTATACCTCAGTGTCAAGTCTATATAAGGGCAAAGAATGTATATTAATTTAGTTATAAAGTATGTCCATATACAAAATTAAATATGTTTAGTGTGATATTCATTGGGAAAAGGTTTGGTGAAGCAAATAAATACTGAATAATGAAGACTCCATAGACCAAAATGAAAGATAATACTTCAATTAAGTGACTCTTTCATAAAACACCTGTACACTTTATGTAGTATATGATTTCCCGTATGAAATAAGCTTGAACCATACAAGTCAATGTTCTCGAAGCAAGTTTCGAAGAATAACAAATTTTTAACGATGACACAAGAATATAATATGAAATCCAGAGAACCTTGCCTAATGGATGAAAGCATCCAAGAAAGGTCTGATAAGCCCTTACATTATTTCAAATAATTAAAGCTACTACAAAGAATTTTTGTAGATTTAAATTCAATGACTGTTTTATAATAAATGATATGCAATAATCAAACTTCCCATTTGTAATGAACTTAAATGACGCATCTTTTGGATAGATGAACAATCCGTAGTTACTTTTTTCAAATATAAATCTTGAATGCCATATATTATAGAAATAAATAGAAGTTCACTAATTTAAAGATGATTTCCCCAGGGTAGAATCAAAGTCATAAATCAAGTAGTCATAAAACGAAGACAATGTGAAGATTTTTCTTCCCAAATTAGTATTCATGAAAATAATTTTTGGGCTGCTAGAGGCATTAAAGACACCATACTTAACTAAATAAGCAACCTCCAGGAATTCACCTGGTTTTGAATTTTTGAGTGAACATGCTCATCCATACTCTATGAGACATCCCTAATAAATTATACTATATTGGTGATAAATGAACTGACATTCAATTTGTTATGAATAATTAAATCAATTCAAAATGTGGTAAAAATCTATAAAAAAAAAAGAAGAAAATAATGGAAATTCAAATGACATGTTATATATTTTAAACCCATCAATTGTATCGAGAAAATAAATTCATTTTAAAAATTGATAAAACTTTGTAGAAAAATGAAAAACCTATTTATCAAAAGGTCATTACATTGATGTTTTTTTGATTCGTATCGGAACATATAAGCAATATTATAATATCGGTACAACCAAATATGTATATCCATCAGAGCCCTTGTAAGGACGTATCATCGTGGGGACCCTGTGGAGTATCAAACTTCTCTAATTGAGTCTGTATATAATTAATATATTCAATTCATCGAATATGTACATACAGATGTAAATCAATTGAATTTTTCTTACATAAATAAAAGAGAAGAAAAAGAGAAAAATCTTTTTAAATTTAGGGAGTTGAGGAAGAGTTGCAACATTTTGGATCATTTACTAAGTTATTTGATACAATATTGTGTAGATATATACTAGTGTTTGAAACTATTTTGAGTTTTTCCACAAATTGGATTTGAATTTGACTCATTGCAAAGAGTAGGCTGGAGGGGTTGTAGACCCTCCCAAATAAAAATTAATTTTGTTTTGTTGAGGAAAAAAAAAATGCTAAAATAGGGGTAAATAAATTTTTTGGAAGGATTTCTTTTAAGAAAATAAAAAAACTCTTTCAGGCAAATTATTTAGTAAAGCAAAAAATATAATTTTTGAAAGTTTTTGTGAATAGTTATGAATTTTATAAATTTTTTTAAAACAAATTGAATATTTGAAGATTCTTTTTAAAAAAAATTCCTAAAAAATTCATCTTTTTTTTAATAGCTATAGATCTTTGAAATTAAAAAAAAATAACTTTTTTCGAATTTTTTTTTTTCAAAAATCGACATCTATTCACAAAATAATAAATTTTTAGGAAAAATGTTTACTTTTATTTAAATAGCTGTGGTATTTGAATAGAGTTCTTAATACCTATAATTGGTACTTTTCTTATAACCCTATTAACTACCACACAAATGCCTCTGAAATAAATTAAAGAGGAGTAAGGGCTGTTTAAGTTATAATCAAAGTGGCAAAACGATGACAGACATGATCACCCCCTCCCAAATTTGGTGAACATTGGAAATACTTTATTGTCCCCATAGGTACTGTAAATAACTCTATAAATAACTACGCAACCTCCCTGAATTCACCATTTTAATTGAGGAGACAAATTTTAATTTATTTTATATTTCTTATGTACAAATCATAAGCAATTCAATAGATAACTCTCACGTGACATACTATATACACAGATCCATATCGACTCATTGTTTGACAAAAAAACTTTTACATTACTTTATTTAAGCTATTATCATCATATTCTAATTAAAACATTTCAATGTGATTATACAACGTCTCATATAAAAACAAGATAACAACGAAAGAATGAATAGTACGTCGTTTTTTGGGACATATACATAGTACATTATAATCAGACAACATTAATTTATTTTATGTACATAATTAATTAGTTAATTATTGAGATGATCAACTATCTCTGTATAATCCCATAGAAGAGGGAACCACTTTTAATATCTAGGCACAGAGAGAAAGAACTAGCAGCCACCACCAACTGTGTCTTTCACACGCCACATAAAATTTTGAGATTCCAAGAACAACTCATCCATCAACATAAAAATCTCCTTAATTATAATTTTAATGAAAAAAACTTTTTTAAATCATAAATGACTTCGGTGGCCATAAAAAAATATACCTATAATTATTACTTCAAAGATGAACTCATCAACAAATGATTCATTTTGATAAGATTTGGGAAACTGTATATTAAATAATACTTACAAAAATTCCACAAAGCCTTTTCTATTTCTACCTTTTTATAGAACCAATTATCAATTAGTTTTTTGTATCTGTTTTAGGGAGCATTGATGTGATTTTTGCGATAGAAAGACTTATTTTATTTAAAATTGTACATCAATTTTTTTTTCAAATATTCCAAATTTTTTTTTTTTTTTTTTGCGGAGATTTAAAACAAGAATGAACAATACACAAGTTTTTTCATTAATTATAAACCAATAGAAAGTCATTTAAATCATAAATAATTAATAATCATTTTAAAAGAAATATACATTTCTAAAAGGTGTAGTTTTGCAGAAATATTGATTTGATTACCACGTTCTCAAGGCAGAAATTAATATAAGTTGATATATATGTTACGGGCATTTTGCAAAATGTCCGCTCTAATGGGCAACCTATAAAATTTCCAATAGAGTTGTCTATTTACATTTTCAGGTAAAATTCTTTCGGAAAATTGGATTTTTATGCAATTCACCTCACTAAATTTGTTTGCCTGCGTCCCTTGAAGACAAAAACCGCTGAGGAGGTTGCTATCATTTACTTCACATCTTTAGTGACAAGGGAGCACCGCAGAGATTACAAAGTGGCAATGGTAGGGAGTTTGCTAATGGAATAATTATAGAACTGGTTACGATGTGGCCAGACTGCAAACTTGCGCATGGAAAGCCCCGGTACTCACAATCTCAGGGATTCGTTGAGAGAGCCAATCTAGAAATCCAGTACATTGTTATGATGTGGCTGGTTAAGAATATGAAAAATAAGTTGGCTGACGGATTGTGGTTTGTGCAATATACAAAGAATCACCACTTTC
Organism: Lepeophtheirus salmonis; assembly: GCF_016086655.4. Classification (NCBI taxonomy): domain Eukaryota; kingdom Metazoa; phylum Arthropoda; class Copepoda; order Siphonostomatoida; family Caligidae; genus Lepeophtheirus; species Lepeophtheirus salmonis. The sequence continues at coordinate 17,144,322 of NC_052136.2, read as the reverse complement.
ACTCGGTATTGAGCGAACTCCATACGAAACAATGTATGGTCATCCAATACAGGTTTGACTTGAGAGATTGCATTTATCATAGGAGTGCAATATGCCCACAGAAGAAAAACTTTGGAGATATTTAGAAATGAAGACAAGCAAAGGCCCGAAGTGGAGGGCATAGAGAGAATACCAGATTTTGACAATTAATGTGTATTCTGTCAGTGGTTAAAGTAGGTTGAGGTAGGAAAAAGTGTCAAAGTCCCAGTTCCAAGCATGCCCCGTGGAAAAACAGATCCCCCCAACGTCTCGGCATTTGAGATGAATGTAACAGAGACATGATATTATAAATTAGGCACAAAAAATGGCGTCTGAAAACAACTCTATATAACAAGCCAATTGGAGCCATGCAAGGAGTCGTTCATCAGAAATAATAAAGTTTCCAAATATAATGAAGTTATTTTGCGAAAGACAGCATCAATTCTGTCGAATGGAAATGGACAAGGATTTAAGTGGTGCAATTGCACAAACTACACCCGGTGCAAAACAAATTTGTGAATTTGCAAAAGAAAAAAAAATGGCAACCTTTGTAGTAGCAAATGCCACAATTGTAATTCATGTTGCAACAAATAGGTTATTCTGTAATTGCTTAATGTTTATGATACATTTACAAATATTTAAATAAAAATAGTCCATCTTCAGAAAGATGATTTTAGAAGTTATTTTATTAGATGTTTAAGATTATTTTGAAATAACTTTTTGTTTTTGAAGTTTTGAAGAAAATAATAAATATATACAAAATATACATCTGTGTAGTTCGAATATTATTAATTAAGATCAACGATTTTTATGTAAATTTTTATTGGATCACTACTTATTGCTGTAGTAATCTGGATATGCCCACATTCAAACTGCTCACCTGTTTGGCATATATTATTATGTACATGAATTGTTTAAAAATCCAACTTTCCAGAATTATTTTACCTGACAATGTAAATGAAAGTAAATTGACCACTCTATTGGAAATTTTATAGATTGCCAGACAATGAGCAAAACGCACTTTAGAGTGGGTATTTTGTATATTGCCCGTACATTCTGCATATTACCCGCTCTAACGGGCATTTTGCACATTGTCCATTTTTGGTGGAGCAACGCGGGAAGTAGAACTATGCCTTATTACCATTTGGACCCTTCCCTTTTGTCTGTATCGTTGTCCATGGACTTTTTGGGAGTATGATTTGATAGGTTTACTTTACTGCTTTACCCGATACTCCATCAAAAATCAACCTAAAGACTCAACGACAAACGATACCGACAATTGGGAAAGTTCCGTATATGCATAGTTCTACTTTGCCCATTACTCCACCAAAAATTGACATAATATCTTAATCAAAGTATTAAAAAAATTGTATTGAAATTTTTTTCTAACCACTTTTGGAGAATTGTGACTTCGTCACGAAACCTCGAGTCATTTTAAACAGCATTTAAAAGTAATATAAAATGAGCACTATTTTTTTTTTACCTGTCGACTATTCTGGCACCTCTTGCTTAAAGCTCTTAAATAAAGAAGATCGATAGACCACCATTTCTGCTCCTCGCCCCATATTGAAGGGAGAGGTCAAACATTTATCCTTTTGCTTTAAATGAGGTTTCCGTCTTCACTAAGCTGGCCTTAGGACACCTGCGTTATCATTTGACAGATGTACCACCCCAATCAAACTCCCCGCCCCGCAATGTCCTCGGAGCAGGTCTCAAAGAATAATAATGCAATCTATCATGAAGTGTAAATAGGTAATAATATTTTCTACAAAATTGCTCATATGAAAATTGTAAAAAAAAAAGAAAAAAAAGAAGACTCTTAACCTCTCTATATTTGTGTAATAGAGATTAAATAATAATGGTGGGACCAGTAGGTCAATAAACAAAATAAGATATGTTAGGTATTTTATTTCAATCTCTTAGCGGAAAGACGGGGATACTATTATTGATTACGTAAACAAACGCTCATGCACTAGTGACAATTATATTTATTCATTTATGGATGATTCATAGAAAGATTTTTTTTTGTTAAATTGCACCTATATTGGGTTTAAGTATGAGAAGAAAAATGATTATTTTGCTAACTTAATCATAATTGTTCTTTCATATTGTGTAGTTACAACGGATCGAACCTTATCAATCCATTTGATTTAATGTTTCAATCCACCTCTGATTTAATGTTTCAATCCACCTCTGATTTATTTCCATTCCGTAGTGAGTTTGACTCGTTTTCAAAGGAGGAGTACCAGTATAAGACTAGACACTATAATTAAATCATCAGCTCAAAATCTAGCATTACCTTAAAATCGACTCATTAATTATGAAAAGGGTTGAAGAAGAAGAAGAAGATTTATAGAACGATGAAAAACAAAAGGAAAAAATATCAAGAAGGGACACCCGCATTAGATATCCGACTCCAAAGATTACCGACGACTCCTTTTTCTTGGAATTATAATTTATGACTCTCACGAAATATCTTAAAAAGTCGACCGTTAAAGCTATGAAATTTTATTTGCAATTTTTTGGTCTACTACGTTATTCCATTCCTGCATAAATATTTACATTGTATTTTTGTGTAAATTGTCTATTTTTATATCACTCATGATATTATTAAACCAAAGATTGATTGGTTGAACTAAAAATATCTTTTGTTAAGAGCTGAGAACAACAATTCCTAACTACTACTAAATGAAGAAGCAATTTATTTAAATATACTATGTTTCTGTTTTTATTTATTTTTTCTATTTTGGATTTAGTTTTATTTCGTTTTATTCTTGTTAAATTATATTTTTTTCGTTTGCTGATTGTTTTATTCGGGCGATACCCCTTTGATTTTTTTCTTCAAAAGATTCATGGAATTGTCGTAAATACAATCGATTTGTCATTATTAAAATTTGTCCGACTATCAATTCTCATAGTTGGAAATATTTGTATAAGTACTAAATGATTTTGGCCATTTTCCCTTTCCCTTCTTGGAAGAAAGGTTAAGAGATACAATGTAATCCCCATCATGGTGAAGAAAGTACTAGTATTTTGTCGCCTCTCTTGAAAGAGGACTGGAGTTCAATGGACGTGAATCCCTCTTCCTTATCCCTCTTTCAAAAGGTGTCAGGTGTCTTATCTTAAATCCTTAGTAAATGTCTTTTTCTTCTTCGGCTATTTATTTATTTTTATTTTTTTCAAAGAGAAAAAAAAACGTCATTTAGAAGGAAAATATTTTTTTCTTCCATAACTAAAAAAATATCTTTGGAAAATTAGAGGGATGATATGTACATTAAAGCGTTTATTCTTAAAGAAAACAGAAGATACTTGTGGTATACCAACTGTACTTAAATATATCTACTGCAAGAGAGTAAGGGTATACAACATACATTGATATACGTATCTATATATACTTTATATCTAAGACTTAATCATTGGTTGTAGCCCGCCAAAAATATGTTTTCTTTGTTATCAAGTTCATGTTTTTTTTTTGAATGAGATAAATATATTATTTTTACCATTTATTTATTATATACTAGGTATATTTGAAATTGTTTTGAATGTATAATGAGTAAACATAAACACAATTTTAAAGGAAGAATGAAAAAACTAGGAATAATGATAATAAATGAGAGTCTAAACTAAGTTTTTAATCTCTTACTGACCGATTTCCTGCCTTTTGGCTTTAATTATGACAATGGCTAAATTTTTAGCTCGTATGAATTATTAGAATATTTCTATGACTACTAATGAGTAATCATCAGGACTCGGAATAGTTTAATACATAAATATATCTTTAATACATAGTCAATAGCATTACTTGAAGAGTAAAGATCCACGTAGGTTACTAAATTTTAAGTAGAAAATATTATAACATATATTATGATTACTACTCATGTATTCTGTAAAATCCAATGAGTTTACAAATAAATAATTTCCTCACTGACTACATACTACTGAGTACTAAACCAATGATTAACCAATGTTAAATAGTTAACTAATGGTTTTGTTCGGTAAAGCTTTTAGTATCTATTGGTCACTTGATGATATCTATGATGACGTAATTTAGTAAGGGTTGCTCTTTTGGACAGAACGTCAAAACTAACATTTCTTCGTGATAATAAGAGTCTAGCAATGAAAAAACTGCTTGTCGTATAGCGAAGTAAGGAATTACCGAATCTGAAGAACAATTCAGGATATTCAAAGAGTCAATAATTCCATAGCTCTTAAATATGCAATAGATACATAGATGAAAATGATATAATAGTATCAGTTAATAGTTGATGAATAAAATTGCTGATGAAATAACAAAGGATATCTGGGTAAAAATCAAATAATACCCCAATAAGATTCCTTGTTATAATTAAATTAGATACTGGTACTAGTTATAACTTGTACAAAATCCCAACTTGTATGCAACATATAATACCTCACCCAACCCTTCATTCCATGTGCAAACAAAGCATAAAAAATATATCTGGAATTCGTATAATTATATAAGTATAAAAAATATAAATGTAGGTACTTATTTTAACAACTTAATTTCCTGATTTTTTTTTTTTTTTTTTTTTTTTTTTTGCAAAAAGGTAAATTATTTGCATACACATAAATGTATGTAGTATTATGTAGTCAAAGTCATAACAATAATAATAATTATTATTTGCCATAATTCCTCTTCAGGCCTAGAATGGACAACTAATAATAATTAAAGAGGTCTAAATTATTGATACATTTACAATTTGCTACAATAAACATTGTTATATATTCTTTACGTATATTCAAAAGGTGGAAACACGGTCTACTGGTCACTCGAAAAAAGTACATAAACAATGGGGGTAAGACGTTACAGGCTGCCCTTCCACATGGAGATGAATATGACACACGTGCCTTTTTGGGATATCAACAAATTATCTCGGTGAATTCAAATAGTAGTTTAATTACTGAATCCAGCAAGTCAGATATTATTCTAGTGTAAATGATTGCCCTTTCAAACAGGCAAGGGGAGAGGGGTAACGTAAAAAGAAAGGCATCCCCTCCCGAACTAACCGACTACAAGCCTGTGAAATATCAATAATTACCGTACAAATACGTCCTTGGAGTACTAAGGCTATAGAAATTTAGGACTTTGTAATCGTAATCCTTGATTAATAGGAAGATGAGGATTTACGCACGTAAGGGATTATAGAATCACCATAATGACCCTACTGAATAATTACAATAATAGGTGGCCTAACCTATTGACATTCCTCCACATACCACTAGAGGGAGCTTCCGTACCACAGTTTGAGGACCCACAGTTGTATGAAGTTTGTAAGTCCGTTAATTTTTTGGAGTAAATAGGAATATGAGACTTAAAGATCAAAAGTTGTGTCAAACTCTAAGCCAATGATGAAGAGCTTTTAGTAAATATAGGAAAGTAATTGAGTTGCTCCCTGGAAAAGTGTAAAATTGTCATTCAATAAAAAAAGGGAGCAAGAAATTCCAGAGATGAATTAAAAGGGCTTTCATAGCTTATAATTATATTTAAATCTAAATGGATCACAAATATTTCCATTAAGTGGAATAGCCAGAAAAATATATCACCGGTTTCAAATTTCTTTAGACTAAATTTCTCAAACTGAGTTGCACTGTATATGAGGCCATAGAGCAACTTCAAGACAGGAACAAGATGAAAGATTTTTGTTCTATAAAATTGTTCAGATAGTATGCGAACTTCATACCAATAAATTACCACTATGTCGTATAACAACTGAGCTCAATGGTCCCAAAAAAATTGAGCTAACTCGTTTTCAGCTATCCTAGATAATATGATTGATAAATTACGTATCAACCTTATTATGCGATATTTATTATAAATAGAGAAGCTTCGGAAAATTATTTGTAGTGACGTTCACGACTTTGACTTTAATTATATATTTAAAAAATAAGCACAAGTTTCCCCCTGCGTGAAATGTCTGAAAGTGTTGTTGATGATTTTTTATTGATAAATGATAAATGATTTATTAATGAAAATTGTCATTATTTCACATTCAATATGGCTCATATCGGCAAGTCGTTTCGTACGACTCTTTGTAATAAAGTATTGGTTGGCTTTAGATAGAAACATAAACAGTTACATTTTATAGTCGAGTTCATTGTGAATTTTTTACTTCCATGTATGGGTCGACATTAAAGTAGATTTAAATATTCTATCGGGTCCATCACATACGTTACATCAAATACAATTAATTTATTATATATATTAAAAAAAAAGATGAACTTTCAAAAAAAGTAAACAGTATCACATTGATATTTGTGGAGAAAGGTGCATGCTTACTCTCAGCATGTTCTACTATCTTTACTATCAAGTTCTAAGCAAGAAGAATTCAGGATATCAAAAATAAGAGACGGAAGTGATTTGGGAGATATCAGTGTACGGCCACTCTGTTCACCTAGCCTCAATTGGGATGCTCCTTCAATTATTAATATTCAGGATTAGAACAACGCCTCTGGGTCTTTTATCACAGGAGTCATTCCTCGACGTCAATTGATTAGTTTCGTCTCTGCAACGCTTCTTGTGAAACCTTATTTCAGTGGCTCTTCATCTTTTTGATGTATATCCCCTCTATGATATAAAAACACCCTGTTCTAGGTCCATGAGGAATCAGATAAGAAAAAAAATATACAATTTCCAAACAAATATGTAAATAATATATGGATTTTCTAACTCGAATGCGAATAATCCAATCCAACTCCGAATAAAAAGCTTAAATGGTTAGACATAATTTACTGTAAGTATAAAACCCTGATAAGTTCCGGGAGAGAAACCATAGTTCCTACATACTATTATACAACTGATTGACAGGAGAAAAAGAAGGAAGATGAAAACAACTATTCAATCATTGATAGATTTTGACAGATAATGTATTGAATAAATCAAATTATTGTGAATTCAGTCTGCTTCAACATTAAAGGAAATAATAAGCAGATAATAATGTATTCAATTAAAATATTATTTTCTTATAAAATACATTCAACAAAACTGGTATGAACGATTCAATTAATAAATAACTAAAACAAGTAACCGTAAACTAATATTTTTGTAAGGAAATGAATCATCTGGGGTGTAGTGATGATCTGTAAATTCATTGATTGCATCATGGACAATGAGGAATGTACACAATTTATCACTCCGAATGACTTTTAATTTTCTTTTTTTTTTTGGTGGTGCTAGAAGCAACAGTTTTGAATCCTTTTTAAGGCTTGTTCTTGTAAGTTCATGGTCACTACGCATAATGTGTTGGGTGAAAAAATAAAAATATATTGAATTATTTGAGTTTTCTTTTAATTGATCTCCTTTTTGGGTGGAGAGATTATAATCTTACGGGTCGTTTTTCTTATTACATTTCTTATTTTAAGCCCTCTGAGAAGAATGAATCTTTTTTAAAGGAACTCCATACATATATACATACAAAGAAAATCAATTGATACAAGGGTCAATAAATTAAAACCTTGTCACAAGGAATACAAGTACATTCACGTCTCCTACTATCATCCAATTTTTTATGTAACTTGTATCCAGTAGTGAAATATGGATATAAGTCAACTAGGGATGGGAAGGTACGCTAAATCCACAGTTTGGTACGAACCGTGGTACACACTTCATGGTACGCAGTTCAGTACGGTATCATAGTAAAATGTTTTTATTAATAGAATTAATGTAGGTTTTCATGTTTTCTTGATATTTTAATATTTAATAATTTATTTTCTGTACAAACATTCAGAATGGGATTAAAATCTATTAATTTAAAAAACTAAAATTTTATAATATTAAAATTTTAATATATGATTATATATATACGCACCGCACCGAGGTAAAAACGTGCAAACCAAACCATGGTACAACCCTATACCGAACCAGCCCTAGAATCAACCGCACAGCCGACTTTGACCTACTAGAAGTCAAATAATCAGATACGAAAATTCAATATTGACCGTAATGGCGGTCATCTAATCACTTTGTTTTCCCAGAGAATGGATATTGCCTCCTATACCCACTTTAAAAAAATAATAATAATGAAAAGTTGTGTGATTAAGGTGTCATCAAGAAGAAAGTATTTTTATAAAACTCTTCTCCAACTTATGTACTGGTTTTGATGGGCCAATCTGTAACCCTGCATGATCCTATTCCCATGGTTGGGATAACTTGGAAATAGATTGAAAACTATTCAGCTAGTCCTTCGTTCCAACCATCTGGATTAAAATTTGGATGAAATATGTCTAATTCTACTATTTTGTAATTACTTCTATACAAACTTTCTCCAAGTACCCTTTCACAGTTGCTTAGCTTAAGTAAAAACCTATAAGTTGTATTGTCAGGCTCTGATTTTCCATTTTACATATAAATAGTTAGTTCAGTATTATATTTTCTGGATTTTTAGATCTAACATTATTCTAACACACTCTCGGTTAAATATCTTTTCTGCTAATAAAGTTTACTTTGTTTAATACTTTTTTTATCAGATTTGAGGAGACTACCAAAGTGTTATATATATTTCCATTTTCGAATGGTTTTGCAAAATGGCAAATTCATTTGCCATTCAAGTGTCCTTTCAGAGTGGTATAATAATAAATCTAACTTTTTTCTTTTCAATAACGCATCAAGCTTATATTTTATCAGTTAAAATTCATTTTTTCCATTCAAGGACATGCTTATATCAACTTGTCTGATAAGTTGACAATTTATCCCTCTTGTATTTGGGCATAGACACCCGCTTAAAAAAATAATGAGATTGATCCGATAAACCAACTGAGGAATACAATACTGTTTGATTAGAATCCACTTTTTTGATTCTATGTTATTTTTATTAATCTAGTGCCATTTCCCCCGGAAAGGTTTATACTAGATACTATGTGCTACAAATTGTACTAAATATGTGCTATTGTCCAACATACATACATTTGTCTCAAAATTATTCATACTTTGGCCAAATAGCTCTAACTTCGTGTCATCAGACCACAAAATAGTTGGCCTAAAACTGGCATCTTGCTTCAGATAACCTCAAGCAAAGGCCAAACCTGCGACTTCACGTTTTTTTCCTATCTTCCGTGGCCTACGTCCATGGCGATCTCCTCTGTATAAGTCTTGCTCTATGGTGGACCGTGACACCTTCGTCCCGGCCTGGTCAACCGTTTCCATTATAGTCTTAGTTGATTTCTGTTTGACCTTTTGGCATATTTAGGTCAAACTTACGCTTCCTTCTATTCCCGGTGAGGTTTTAGTAGTGTTGAGCCTCTTGTGCTGGTTAATTATGTTCTGGACGGTCGCTACAAGGGTATCATACTGCTTTGAAATGGCCTTGTAACCTTTTTTTTCACTGTAGGGATTCACTAGACGCTGACACAGCTCTTCACTGAGCTCCTTATTCTTGAACATGATGGCCAAAAATTGAGCATGACGAGACAACTATTACACTATTTATACTCTTCTGGAAAGATGTTATTTCTTATTTTGTTTAACAGTTGGCCATCAGAAGGTGTATTTATTCCATCAAGATATCTTGAAAGACCTTTAAGACAAAAATCAGCACGTTTGACACATTTTCATTAAAACTATTGTCACGGGTATGAATAATTTTGAGCATAATATTTTTTTAGTGATCCATCAATAAAATACCCATAAAATCTAAGGATCCTTGAATTGTGTATTGATGTAATTCTTTCAATATAACTCATAAACATTCATAAGCAAACTAGACAAAAATCCATTAGTTTAATCACAAAAATTAACAGTTGTATGAATAATTTTGAGGACAAGTGTAGCTGATTATAATTCGTCATCAAATAATGAATCATGGCAGGACAAACATTTCCTCATATCCAAATATGTAAAAATTCTATCAGTGTTTCTAATATTTATTTATATTTTTGTTTTATAACTTTTAAGGTATTTTAAGGTCTTTTTGGTTCTTTTTTTTCAACAACAGATTACAGATTCTCATCATTTGGCGACGTTGTCAAGAACTTTAAAAATAAATTAAAACCTAACATTTTTTTTTTTTTTTTTTTTTTTTTTGGGGGAGAAGGGGAGATATATTTTAATATCCTTGAGAGGGTTAAAAAATAAGAATAATTTTTCAGTAGGATCATATCCTTGGAGGATGAAAAAAATGATGGTAGGACGTTTTTTATGTTACGAAGACAACATCAATAAAAAAACAAATAACTTTTTAAATGCGGAAAACAGTAGGACCTTAAAGAAGAAGAAGCTTATGGTCCACAATTCCTTCAAATTAATGTACATATACTGTCTCGCTTGATAATTCCCTAATATGTACAGAAATATTTCGAATTACGAGCAATTTCCTTGTCAGTAAAATGTAATACAAAATACGATTTTAGAAAAAAATCATGCTAGCTTGTTTTTTTATTAAGAGACTACATATATTTAATAATATTAATCAATCTTGAGTGAAATTTAGTAGAGAAAAGTCCTGGGGCAGAAAAATCCCCTTCAGCCTCAACAATTGAACGAGTTATTATTCACGCTTTAGTATTTGCATTCAGTATAATAGTCTTTGTGTATTTATTATGCTATAATAACAATCATTAAGAAGAACATAAATAATATGTGTGGTAGGTCATTACAAAAACAAGATGGAATGATTTTTTTTTTTTTTTCAAAATTGAGTCTGGACTACATTTTTACTATCGGACGAATTATGATAAGTTTCTATTAACAAACTATTGTGATTAATCCTTTGGAGGCACTGTAACATGAAGACTAAAGTACCAAATTTTTTTGTCACAATGAAAGAATTATATATTGATATATATGAATTCAAGGCCTAATTAGCCTTTTTATAATCAAAGGAGGATTCTACACGATAGTTAGTTTTATAGGTATCTCAACTTAACTCAAAAAAATTGAATACAAAGCCTATAATATAGTGAAATATGGCTATGAAATATTTGACTCTATGCATACATAAAAGTAAAAAAATTATTGGGTAATTTTTCCTTTTTTGTCATTTTGTTTAAAATTGTTTTTATATAACGCACTTTATATATAATGTACACCTTTTAAAGACTAATGACAAATAAACTTACTAACAGTCTCAAACGTACAATAAGTTAAACATGAATAGCAGAGTGAGACTCGGTTGATAACCGATTTTTTTTTTTTTTGGTTTCGGTCTTAAGTAATTTTTTCTTCACCGATATTTTAAAAACAATTTACACCTAACATATGCAATAATTCTTTTTTTAGAGGGAGTTCTTAACACCACCACGACTTTTTAAAGAATGAATAAAAAATATCAAGAATACAAACCGGTTTCCCTTCTTTTTTAATTGATAAACTAAATTTTTCCTCTTCAAAAGCCCCTTCCCTATTTATCCAACATGGTAAATATATTAACCACTCAATAACCATTTAGCTTCAATTTATCTTACTTTTTGAACCTATATTAAATTGTTTATCATTTTTAAAAAAACATCCACTATTGCATCTTACAAAGTTTCCTTAGCAAAAAAAACAAAAAAAAAAAAAATACACAAATTCTTAGACAATTCTTCCAAATTGGCTGGGGCACTATTAATAAATAGTTGTTCAGATTTGTTCACAGCTTAACAAGAGCTATTCGTACTCAACGAATCAAAAATACAAACCACTGGTTATGAGTCGAAAAAGTAGAACTATCGACAACTGACAAAAACATACCATACTCAAGTAACGCCTTGTTATGTTTTAAAAAATATTTCGTTTATTAATTGTTAACTTACTAAAAGTAATTGAAAAAGTGATATCTTTCCTAAGTTTGGGATTCATGCAAAACCAAAAAATAACACATGTACGACATTAAAACTGTATAAAAACTTGCTTAATGCACTTATTTTTACTGACGGTATTTTTATTCCATTCTAATAATACATAATATATTAAATGTCAAAAGTAGAAACATTTCAGGTTTTCCTAATAATTTAATCTCAACCATCTTGATTATTCTAACCTTCTTGAAAGTTGTAAAACTATTTTTTGAGAATAAAGAAATGCTCATCTGAACATTAAACTCCATTCTTGTCAAATCTACTGTTGATTTCAAATATTATTTTTATAAAATGTAAGAAAATTTTTCTCCGAAAAATCAATTTATGTCCTTTTTGTTATATTTTACCTAAATATTAATTTTTTTGCTCCTCTTTGATTCTGTGACTGTATATATTAATTTATTTTGGAGTTGATTAACACTACGGGTATTTTCAGTTCTAAAGCAAAATGAACTCATTTGAAGCTTAATTGTTTTCAAAAAGGTGTACAGTTCTAAAAGATCTATTTCAGGTGTAATATTGATTTGATTGCAGTTGTTTGAGACATACACATAAGATACCCCATGCGTCATATTTAAGAATGTTATTCAAACTTTATTAAAACTAGTTTGTGAAGACAATGAGAACAAAATTAAGTTTATTTCCAGTAAATTATAACTAAAATTGACATTTTATATTAAATATAGCCTACCTTAGCCTAAATGTCGGCCTCCTCCCTCTTCCTGAAGGCTGCACAAGCTTACAGATGTAGTCTTAAAACATTGTTTTGTCTTTGAAGACACATCCAATATTTATAAATAAAAAACATTTTAAAATTATTATTAGAATTTAACGCAACCTCACTTTTGTAAAAATTTCCATCAAAACTCGAGCTGTGAGTATTCCTTTATGTGCAAATGGTTAGATTTTAGAAGTAGAATTTTATATTCCATATTAATATACTATTTAGCTTATCAAACCTTGAAGAACCAACATACAAATGGATCATGAATGTACACTTTAATACCAAAACTTATGGCAATTCTCCTCCTTGTCAACACCTAACTAATTATCGAAAACTTACCACAAAAGTTCATACATCAGTAATTAAATGCTGTTTTGCATGGACAAAAACAGAATCGACGTTATATTTACATACAATCTGGTTATATATCCATATCCAGATTTACTCATCCCTTAGAAAATTTTCATTTTGGTAACAGTTTAACATTTCTTTATGATTTGATAGTTTAATTTGTTTTAATTTACTGTACTGTTCAATTTTTTGGTCCTCATTGACATTGCAGTTGCCCCAAAATTAGAAATCCTTGTCAGAATCAACTGAACCTAATTTTGGTACTACAACTAGGTAAGTTAAACACAAATACAAAATATTATCAAATTTGGTGAGCGTTTACCTCTTGTTCAATTGTAATTTCGAAGCATGTACAAAGCAAACAAATTTGTGCGTTATTTTAAAAACATGTTTCACAATGAAATATTTCCATGAACAAAAAAATATTATTATTTTTTATAATTTTTTTTGTGACTCTAATTTCCTTGAGTGTAGAGAGCAATAAGTGGTCGCACTTAGACCGTTCATTAAATATAATAAATAAACATTCTTAAACTTCAGTAAAGTAAAAAATGGAAAACCTTACTTCCTTTTTTTCTTATTCATTATCCTTTTAAATATAATATAAGTTTAAATTTTAGAACGTAAGTATAGTATTTTTATTCCAATAAGAAATATAACCAAATTTAAAGTGTTGTAGTTCAGCCCCCTCAAAAAAAAAAAAAAAAAAAAAAAAAAAAAAAGATGCACTATAAATCATTGTCAGAATCAGATGGCCTTTTTTATTGTACTCCAATAACGACAGTTGAACACATACACAGATACAGTTACTAGTATAGATGTCAAATTTTACTGAGTATTGCGTAAGTTTTCATTTTTTTTTTTTTGTTTCAATTAGGTATTACTGATCGATAAATTAACATTTACAAGGCTCATTTTGTTCATTAGTAGCATTGGTCAATATTTCAGTGTTGCCTTAAACTATTCTTTAGCCTACGTCATTATTATTTTGGTATATTAAGGACCTCAATTATCCATCTATGCACGATAGACTAGAAGCAAAGAAGAAGATATTCTTCAGCTCTACAAAACGTTGTGCACTGAAGCTTTTGTTAGAGGGGATTTAATGGAACTGGTAATTCTCAAGATAAGTGAGGGATGGGAAGAAAGTTTTGACAATTCATTTGACCTGGTGCCTTACACAAAGTAAGGTCGATTTCTAAGCTTTTTTATGCTATAAAGATCGATCTGTTTAAGAAAAATATAGTACAAGAATTACATGTTTGTGACTGGATAGCTGGAGAAACTAAATAGGTTTATACGTTTTTTATTTTGTATTACCTGTCTTGGGGGTTTACAGCTCCAGTTCCTTCAGCAGTACCTTGGAAAGATCTTATACCAGTCAATAACTATAACAGTTGTATGAACATTTATAAAACTTGTGTAGATGCAGCAATCAAGGCATTCTCGGCACATTTGTGGTACCTAACTGAAGAACTCGTACCATTAATACTGTTCAATATGTTTTTTATAACACCAATGGTAAAAAAGTTTTGCTTCATACATGTTTAGAAATTGCAATTTTCTAGAGGTTAAGCAAATTTGGTATTTGTGTTCTACTTATTTAGTCGCAGTACCAAATTTAGGGTTTTCTGATTCTGATAATGTTGGGCAACTGATTCACCCTAATATACATTCTGCAAAAGTTGGCCTAAAATTAGTGTCCCATTAACTTTAACAGCAATAAATAAAGGGTATTTTGTGTAAGAATTTCGTTACTTGAGTTAAAAATATTACAACAGGTGTACAAAAATTGTGCAAAGACAATTAGAAGAAACTTTGGGCCACTCTCTTGACCAAATCTTAACCCATTTGACTTTGTAATCCAAATATGGTTGAGGGAGAGGCCAATGCATTTTCCATACTCTCTGATGGCAGTCACAGAGGCAATAATAAAATGTAAAAAAAAGTAAAAAAACATGGTCGAATGTTTAGTGTAATAATTCTGTACCACTCATTATTTAAAACACTTCTCTCTTTAAGACCTTAAAAATCCTTTATACAACCCTGGAGAGTGTTCTTTTGTTCCCCTATTTGAAAATCTCAGAAATAGTAGATGAATACATTATCTGTCATTTTCAAAAGTCTATACATATATTTCAAACTAGAAAAACAAATACCAATGAATTCGTTTGTATGAAGGTCACATCACTTGCCTATTAAAAATAAATATGAAATATAATTTTAGTAATTCTCCTCAAAGTATTTCTATTTTGTTTTTGGAATTTGCCACATCTTAAAATTAGAACTAGTTAAAAAAATTATACATAATTCAATTATAATTATTTCAATAATTAGGACAAATGCATAAAAATTATTCAAAGCAAGCCAATAAATAGCTACAGTAAACCCTTTGTATTATGAATAATATCCTTATATGAGAAGTGCTCATAAATATTTCAAAATTTTAATGCAACAAAACTGATCAACGATTTACAAGGGGTTGACACACCAATTGATATTTGGAATCTAAAATAAATTTAATGATAAAGATCAACGTATAGTAAGAAGATACAAAATGATTTCCACATGATCAGTTCCAGTTTTAATGTGAGGACTTTTTTGGAAGACCTAATTACCTATTTCAGAGACAGAATACAAGTTCATAACGGTGACAAAATACTTCCAAACTCAGTTAAATAAGATAAAATTACTTTTAACTATTTTGAGACATATTTTGAATCTTCCTATCGATTTTTTAAAATTAGAAATACGTTGAAATTCCTTTTGTACGACATGTACATACCTTAGACAACAAGTGTTTACCTCTTATTGTATCTTCTATCATTTACACCTAAATGAAACAGAAAAAAGGATCAAAATCAGTTGATGGTTAACCAAATTCTTCCCAACTATGGGATTATTGTTCATTTAAATATAATTTCTCACAGCTTAATGAGATTTCATTTAAATTCAGTCGATCAACGTCTATAACTCTAAAAAGGAGAAAAGACGCAGAAAATCGATAACTAAGAACAATTACTGAATCAATTTGTATCTTAGAGAGGTAACACGATGACGGAAGAATTTTCAATCTACCTATTTTTGAACAAATTCTTCCGTAAAACAAATTTGATAGAAAGATTCAAAGTGTCTCAAAAAAATCACAATTAACTCAGAAATAACTAAATGATTCTCGCATGATCAGTCTGTGAGTCCAAAGTGAAAAACCACCTTACTCGAGATCAAGACTTTCAAGAATCGAGATAATATCTTCAAAAATTACATTAATCGAAACTCCCAGCCAATTCCAGAAATATAAATCATCAAGACATATCAGGGTAAGAAAATATTCGTAACAGAAGGACTGACTGTAGTTATATTAAATATGTTTGTGTCTACTAAATAAATGGATAAATAAAATTGTCAGTTGTTAAAAAACGCCATTTGTAATTTAATAAACTCATAGGAGGTTTAAACAATTAGGGCAAACTACATATATATTAACCAATGCATGATGACCAGATTACTCAACATGGGTAAAAGGTACATATATGTTATTTATAATATATCAGACTGCAATGAGGAGGTAATCTGTAATGTGAGATGATGATGATGATACGAGAAGGAGATAAATATGAAACACAGAAGGCAAGGTCAAGTTGTTTTGAAATCTAATCTTATAATATTGTTTTTCATAGTGGTATTGACTGATCTCTCATCATATATACAATGGATTAAGATGTTAGTCCATCATCTATAAAAGTATGTACCTACCTACATACCCACCAAAAGGTATGCTAGTTTTTATCTCTTATAATCGGACCAAATCATGTTATTGCATGATTTGTTAACACATGGAATCTCATATGCGTATATAGGTATGAGGATATGAGAAACTTGTTATGTACAGACAATGTATCTAAAAATAGTTTATCGTGATGTAGAGGATTTAACGTTAAGCCATGCTACATATTCCAGTGATAGCTACATACAAAGCATATTGACAAAGTTATACAATCGTTGATTTGAGGCTGTTAATAAGGAAACAATGCTCATAATCACGGATTTATGAGAATTAAAGTGTGTACCTGCAAATCGTGAATCGAATTTTCCTAACCTCAACTTTATCATGATTCTAAAAAAATTACAAGTACTTAGACAATCATACTTTATATAAACAATTAAATATCAAAGTGGATAACTTTGTCCTCAAAAAGTACCTTGATCCAAGGCCTGAGCTCTTTTTTTGTCTATTTTTCTAACATGTCAGCCGCCCGACAAACGATTTCTTTTGGCGATCATCCCAGTTTTGCTTGGTCTGATGAAGAAATTTAACAGTTTATATATATATATAACACACATCAATTATTTAGTAAGTCAATAAATAACACGTTTTTTTTACAATTCACTGAGGCACGCTGTAAGTAGGTTGTAACAAAAAAATATATCAAATTTCAGGCTATTTCATATTAATTTACTTCACACTTATTATTCAAATTTTTAATCACTAAATGCTAAGGCTTAAAAATAAAATATAACTTCACTGGGGTGACCAACCGTACTCTTTTGTCCTAAAACATGTACTCTTTTACATCTTGTCCGGGTACTTTTTTATATAAACTTATGTAATGTCCGGTTTTAGAAGGACAAATCGCGTGTGGTAAACATTGAAATGAAAAGGAAATTAAAGAAAGACTAAAATCCAAAGTATTAAAAAAAATAAACTAATCGAAAATATTTTTTCTGAAATAAAAGAAATATATAATACGTTTTTACTAAAAATAAAAAATATCGTTTCTAAATAAATAAAAATAGAGTCAATAATACTTTATTCTTAATTTACTTAAGCAAAGTGTCCTCTTTTCCGAAATACAAATACAGTAACCCAAAATTCAATAAAATGCTCAAATTTACCTTATGAATGACTGATTTTAGATAATTAGAATTTGACGCACGTTTATTTTTCATGGTTAAGAGCCAAAGTTAACTGAAGGAGGTGGGGGATCAAAGTTGGAAAAATTGGATGTCAGTCGGAATTTAAAAAAAATTTTGAGACTTAAAACAAGTAGAAATGAAAATGAAATTATACCTAGATCCATAAAAATACTTTTTAGAAAATAGATTACATAAAATATAAATTTAGGAAAAGGGATCCCAAAAGATTTAAAAAAATGATAATAAAATAATATTAAAACAACGTTAATTGATCGAAAATAATCCAAATTATTCTTAAAAAAGTATTTCAATATTTTGAGAAAGAAATAAAAATACCCAATTTTATTTATGAAACAAGCCTTTCAATGTTACTGGGGAAAATTGAAAAGGTCCAATCATATTTTTAAAAACTCACCTTATATAAGAGTAACGGAAATGACATGTTAGTCGCAAATTTTGAAAAAAATATTTAAAAAACTTCCTCAAAGAAAAATACTATTGAACCAATAACCATCAGATTTTTTTATAGTGTGTAAAGTAAATTTTTGTTTTTTGTTTGTTTGTGTCCACAGCGCTAACTGAACCCATTGCGCAAGAAGTTTTGAAGCCCAGAAATTGCAAATTTTTATTTCGTTGTGATTTTTTTGAAAATTTGAAAACATAGTTTACGTTTTGACAAAATAATTGAGAAAATTCTTAAATTTTTTTTATGTAATTTTACTTATCAACATTTCCTTCGATAATTATTTCTTAAATTTAAAACAAAAAAATATTTGGGATCACGTATCTTCTTGTACAAGATAAATATTTTACTAATGCTAAATATTAAAAAGTTGAACTCATAACTTTACTTTTTGATAAATTACTTAATTAGTTTCACTACAATTTATATTTTTTATACAAAAAAAAAAAAATTGGCAAAAAAAGTATATAGTCAGAAGCCTGGATAAACAAGGTTCATTTAGCCTGTAGGCTTAAAGATATACAATGAATAAAATCTTTGAAGAGTTTAACATAGAGCTATGTATATATACAATTGTACATCAGCACAAAAGCAATTCTGAACAAAAATTAGACATTCTCAGTAAACGGTCCAATATTTTATTGACCTGTTTCTACCTAAAATGCCCTTTGTATTCAAATTTATAGGGGATGTTGCGAATCAAATTGCCTACTCAATAATGTTATTTATTTCATAAATAAATAATGAGCCTTTATTTGGTTACTTATTAATGGAATCAGACATATAATTTTCATAATAGGTATACTGATTAAAACTACTCAAGTGCAAGTTACTTCTTGTTTATACTAGGGATTAATCATAAAAATGCATGTAAGAATCAAAAATATTAACATAAATTATCCATACTCTTTTTTGAGAAAAATTATGAGTGCTTATTTTTGTGTTGAGGGGCGCTAACTTAAGTTAAATCTTCGAAATGAACTTAGGAATATTATATAACAATCCTGATGAAGTTATTATCAGAGAAGGGGGGGGGAGGGATGTATACATATAAAATGAGCTTAGAAGTATCAAAACCTTAATGTAGAGATCAAATAGATGAGGTCAATAAATTATATCCAAGACACAGAAAGTCGTTCAAAATATTAATTGAAGATACATTAAACCAATCATTCTTAGGAAGATGAAGACAACCATTTTAAAATTACGGGGTAGTGATCAAAATTATAAATTATATTCTTCAAGTATTATTATATTATTGTTCCTTATTATAGCATCTTTAGAAAATTATGCAGCATACGTAGAGTAAATAGATTACATAGTGGATACAACATTTTGACAAAAAAAAATATATATATAAACAAATTTTGCTACAATTTATTACTTAAGAGTCGAATTCACTCAAGTAATTTCCTAGGCACTTTTTTCTGTCCTTGAAGAGATTTGTTTCCAGTATTATCTTGTACATAGCTAACTTGTCATGAAAGAATTTTAAATGGTGAAGTTTGTCAAAATCGGGTAATTGGAACTGGATTTATTCCAAAAAACCCAATATTTTTAAGAATTTTATAAAATCGCCAATTTTTAATTTTATAATCACGTAATTTCTTAAAAATTATAAAGCAAAATTTATATATAAATGTGCACTATCATTAAGAAACAAGCATATAAACTTGCTGCTATATTTTACTTCTTTTTTTAAATAGTTATATGGCAGCACCCTCCTTATTAATATCTGGAAAGGCTGTAGCCCCCGCCCCCCTTAAAAGGAATTTTTGCTTTTTACTTTTTCCCAAAAATTTAATATTTGCTACTATTTTTAGAAATAATAAAATAGCAATGGATTTTTGAATTTTTTTTCTAAAAAAGTTAATATTTGAATATTAATTTTTAAGATGCTTTCCAAAAAATTAATTTTTTTGTGAATAGGTGTGAATTTTTGGATTTTTTTTTCCAGAAAATTTAACATTTTAAATTCAATTTTTAAAATTTTTTTCCAAAAATTTAATTTTTTCTGTTAATAGTTGTTTATTTTTAAATTTTTGGAAATTTTTTTATTTTTTCTGTTAATAGTTGTTTATTTTTAAATTTTTGGAAAAGAATTTAATTTTTTCTGTTAATAGTTGTTTATTTTTAAATTTTTGGAAAAGAATTTAATTTTTTCTGTTAATAGTTGTTTATTTTTAATTTTTTTTCTAAAAAATAAATATTTGAAATTATTTCAAAAAACTTAACTTTTTTGTGAATAACTGTGAATTTTTGATTTTTTAATTCCAAAAAAATCAAATATTTGAAACCCTTTCCAAAAACTTAATTTTTTTATTAAAAGCTGTGGATTTTTTATTTTTTTAAATTCAATATTTGAAATTCAAATATTTGTAAAAAGCTATGGATTTTTGATTTTTTTTTTAAAAAATAAGAAAAGGAAATAACCAAGCACCCCCCAATATAATCCTGCATGCCTTTGAGTAGTCATGTATCGCATGTTGTTTGTATTTGAGTGGGTACTGAAAGAAATTATGCAATTCCAGATATTAATTTCCTTATCTGGTTCAACATGGATCTAAAGCAGTTGGTTTTTAATTGTTTTTAATAGTCTTCCATAATAGAAAATACAATTATCAAGATCTCCATTACCATTAGACAATTTATCTATAAGAACTCAATCCTCCACCCTCTCCGTATCACCAAAAGTTTATAATCGACTGATGTAAGACATCATGGCTAGAAATATAGAGAGAAGCGTAGAGTACATTTCTTTCTCTCAGTACTTCCCATCTCTGAAACCACCTGATCACTGATAAGTGATTTTATTAAATATATATTGAGATCTACAAATTTATAAAAAGTTGAAATCAGCATCCACATATTTGATATATATTAATTTATTTGAAATACATATACCAGACATTTGCATAAGTTACGGACTTCCACACTCACTTAGAAAGGACCAACAAACTCCAGCTTTGTCAATATATCTAATAACTATTCAAGTATATAATAGTAACATTAAAATATAAGACTATATTCTACATATATAAAAACAAAAAAAAATAGAGAATCAGGATGTTTCTTTGTAGATATGAGGATTGAATATTATATATGTCCAAAAGGCTCTCACTAATCAATCAACATTCAATCATTCCATCGTGATATATAAAGTTATTTTTTCTGGACACAGAAATCCTTTCACACCTCTGGTTCCTGTACAAGGGTAAATGTCAGATTGAAAATGGATACTAAGTGTGCATATTTTTATGGGCCTTTAATTTTACATATTTATCTTCTGGGTATCACTGATGGTTAGTTATTTTGATATTTCGAATACAATTTATTAAAAGTTATCCTTGGGAATACCAGATTCCAAAATTTAGTTCAATCCTAAAATTTACTCAAATATTTTATATAATAATATATATATATCTAACTGTCGATTTTTACCGATATATTTAATACTTTATTCCAAGAACAATATTATTTTTTAACGAAATAAACAGCTTGTTTCATATATATTTTCACTCCATCCAGTAGGTAGATGATATAAAAACATTATTATTGTCAAAAAAAAAAATCTTCATATTAATTTATATTTGGATGTCACATTTTATCTTCTTTTCAGCGTCTTTCATTTTAGCAACATTTTCATTTAATAAACCAAGAGTAGCTAATGACTAGAAAGACTATCTATAGTTTATTTTGTCTTTTAAAAATGCTGAATATTTATTCATTCAATGTTGCTAACAGAGTGATACATGAGCACCCAAAAAGATCCGTCTCAACTCTCTTGATTACTAAAAAGAACAAAAGACATATAGTTTTGACAAAGTCAAAATCGGGTCATGAATCAAAGGTTTACTATTTGTCAAAAAAAAGTACCAGAGAATGCACAATAGACCTGTTCAAATTTTAACTTTTTTCTTTATACCTTTTCATATTTAACTTTTTCCTGTTTTCCAAAGTCTATAGAAACTAAATATACCATGGGGTCCAAATCTTTTTCAACATTGATTATAATTCTTGGATTGCCCTTATCTAATATGGCCTAAACTTCGTTAAATTTATCAAACATTGTATTGTCCGGATCCTGATTCTTGCCTAACATATCTTCCCATGCTCCTCAAATGATCACCTCTCATATATGATGTATGAAAGCGAAGTAGATAACTTTTCACCCATGTTTGTCTTCAATCAGTTTTGCTGCACCGTTGTTGATACCACGATTGCTAGCTATTGTTCAAATCCTAGACCAACAATGTTTTTTTTTTTTTTCTGGTGTCATGTTTCCAATAGGTCCAATGTAAGATATAAAGTTATGGAAGGAATTATAAAAATAATATTTCTGAATACATATTTGATGAATTTTCAAAGTAGTTTCTATTTGTTACCGACATATTACATATTATGAGAAAAGATCTTAAAAATTGTACATTTAGAAGATGAAGTAACTGATTCTAATGTTTATAACTATGTAGGTATATCTTAATGATCAATTAATTATATTTATTATATGTAGTATTTATAAGTCGTCCCCAGAGTAATTAATAATAAAATTTTTTTTTTTTTTTTCAGAAGGAGAATATTGATTTATATCCTTTTTTTTTTTAGAGTTGCACAACCACTAATGGAGCTATATATGTTTTTTTTTAAATTAAAACAGATGCGATACTTAAAAAATTTAAATAATCATTTTTACACATCGTCATTAGTGTACACTTCATCATTTGATCAATATTGCTGTACAAATATTACCTATGTATGTACATATATAATTAAAATATCCCCTGAAGGGTGATCCGTGATATTACACTGACTGCGAGTGCTTCATTACTCTCCACGTCAAATGATTAAAATAACATAAATACCTTAATACGTATTATATAAATTCTTTAACCATCATAATATTATTAGAAAAATCAGAGCAACATTACTTCCCGAGATAAATACTTTAATTTATGTATATTGTATTATTTTTCCACAATTTAAAATCACTGCATGATTGAAATTCCTATTAAATTGAAGGATCTGTTCAAGAAGAGAGTCATTTTTCATCTGAAAAAGACATTAATGTACACTGTATACTTATAAAATGGAAGGGAACAAAAAATATAATGTGTAAAGATAACAAAACCAGTGGTTTTTAAAAGCAATAAAAATACTGTTATAGATAAATACGTACATATATGTATGTATGTATATTCACATATCGTATATATCCATGTAAATA
Source organism: Lepeophtheirus salmonis (assembly GCF_016086655.4). Classification (NCBI taxonomy): domain Eukaryota; kingdom Metazoa; phylum Arthropoda; class Copepoda; order Siphonostomatoida; family Caligidae; genus Lepeophtheirus; species Lepeophtheirus salmonis. The sequence continues at coordinate 17,120,835 of NC_052136.2, read as the reverse complement.
TGTACATAGTTTGAGGAGGAAAATGTCAATTTAGGGAGTGCACTTTTGAGAAACTATGTAGGCAATTAATAGTCCTAAATTATTACTCCATGTAGGAATTGAATCAGAGTAAAATCCTACAACACGTCGAATTTACATATTTACCCATTCGTAGGTATAAATTTTGGAGGCTTATTATGCTTTTCAAATGCAAACTCAATTAGTTTCCTACTAAATTGCGTCACATACTGCATTATTTGTTAAACAACGAGGCTTTTAGCATCTTTATTACTCTGGAAGGGCTCAAATTTGTCTGATATCAAGAAGACAAAAATGAGGGACGAAGGGAAATATTGGAAAGGACATACAGTTTGACTATCGTATTATTTAAAGAAGATGACTCTAAGTATTATGATTTTAAAAAGGGGAATACATAGGATTAAATTTTTTATAATTATTTATATTAATCAAGGGCCTTCAGCAAACAATTCATTTAGTGATTCTCCTAATTAGTGTTTTAATGTTCATTTTGAAACTCAAAATTATATTTTCTTAGTCTGGGACAAAATTACATTCCCTCTATAAAAGAAATAATTTGTCCGACAGTTGAATTGAATGACATACATATTCGTATGTTTATAGTAACTATTTTGGATATATTTTTTATTTATTTTTGAAGGAAAAGTTGGAAAATGCAATAACTGTGTTATTTATGTTGATATTCAACTCATATTGGTGATCCTATTCATTTTATTAAATGTAGAATAGTGCAACAATTGGGGAAAATGATTTAATTAGATAGCTACCAACTTATTTTGAACTAGCTTTATTTCTCTTTTTGGTAGAAAAGTAGAGTAATGAAATGAAGATCTCTTTGGAAATCCCAATGGATTACACAAGAGATCACATAGCAGTATTCATTGTATCTCTCAATCTTTCCTTCACTTATAACAGAAACAAAATAAAGTCTAAAAATAAATTAGTCAATTCTTCCCAATAGTGTGGTTATTTTTCATTTAATTGTCAAGATAATTATAATTCACCAATACTACGTTACAAATACTTATAATCAATAGAAAAATCTACAACTAATAAAAAACCATAGCAGTTGTTGATGTTTTTAGGATACAATTGTTGAATATGATCATAATTTGATGTAAAAAAGCTAATTAAGAAGATGATTTAGATTAGGAATTATACTTTACAGCTGTTCATGAATTTATTAGCGTCATGTCAAGATGACTAATACATAGAAAACAATGTGGAAAAACTTAGAATTGAAATATTTTGTGCATGGCAGACGTTCACATTTTTTCGTAACAATTCAGAAATTAGATTCCCGTCAATTTTATTTATTTATTTTCTCAAAATATTATACCAAAGTGTCTAGTCATTATTATTATAATTCTTTAATTACCATAAAAACCTCAAATGTGTACGAAAAAAGGCACGAGAGTCTAATTGGCCAGGAAATTTACTTAATATGTACATTGTGCACCTAAGTAAAGAGAAAATTGTATGATCAACAAAATAAAATATAATTATACTTGAAGTTCCATCATTTTCAAGTGATGTAAACATCTTTTATTAATTAATCTAGAGTTGATTTTAACCTTTTTGTAGTTTATATAGTTTTTGTATGTCTAGGTGATATTGGGCTTGCTTTACGAAATTTTGATACATTTTGTAGTCAAAAATTTCATATACATATTTTATATTGATTGTACTGAGGATTTTGGATGTAAAAATGTATTTTTGTTTTTGATCAAAGGATCCTCTATCATTGAAGAGTCAAATAACGTTGTTACTGACCTCTTTTAAAGTAATAAGGAATGGTTTAAATACAATAGGATACTCATACCAAAATAAGTACTTGCTAGTATTTCAATTGAAAGAGGGAAAAACTGCTCTATTAATGATCTATCTATTATTCTGTTATCTCGAGTATCTATTTTACCTTTTGAATAGTAGCCTTTAACTCCTATGATTTACGAATGATCCTATTCAAAATGAAAATCTTTGATAAAAGGTAAATATCTAGAAGACTATTTACAATAGAGAATTGATTTTTAATATGGATGAAGAATGCATTTAGATCAATAAAGTCTATACTTTAATTTTTAAATACATATAAACGACAACATTCCTATAATTTTTGTTTCATTATAAAAAAATATTAATCTACAATTTTTTGTATTGTGCATAATCCTTGACTTTGTAAGAAGACATTTTGTAACATTAATTGTATTGTTTGTGCATATTTTATAGGTAATTTCACGTCAAATATCACCCAAGTAGATAATCAAAGGTGTGAATTCGATTCCAACTAAAATAATTAATTTGAAAATATTTTTTTCACATTATTTCGGCTTTAATGTTACAATGAATAGTAAAGACATGAGTTTAAAAAATAAAAGGTCTTGATCATTTTGAATGAGGCATACAGAGCCATGAGACGTGTCCTTTGTATTGAATAATTATATTGTAGTTATTTATAACAATGGTTACGGATAGTTACCCAAGTTGACTATATATAAACGTGAGGCAACAAAGATCTGCTAAGACAGTCTGGTTGTCGTTAGCTAACTGAGCTGACGTAGTGACGTCACCGTTGCGGCAGTTCAGATAATTTCATTGAAGTGAAGTGTACTAATTTGTATTTGTTACGCAAAATGGCATCACCTCGAGGTTCAAAGCGTTTTTGTGCTTTGCCTTGCTGTTCCAACCCACGGGATGCCCAGTATTTTGGATTTCCTCAGAAAAATTTGATGCTCCAGCGTCTTTGGATCTCAGTCTACAGAAGAAAAGATCACATTAATATTAAGAATGCTAAGTTTTGGGATATACATTTTACATCCAATGATTTTGAGCGGAATTTCCAGGCGGAGCTTCTTGACTTAAAGGCCAGGAAGAAATTAAAAAGTGATGCAGTCCCCTCACTCCATTTTCCCTTTGCTTCTCCCAGTTCAGATGAACCCAAATCTTCCAATATGTGTAAGGAAAATCACGAAAGTAAAGAAATTGTGAATCAACTATTGGAAGCAAGTAACGTCCAGGAAACCAGTATGTACTCATAAACAGACTCTAATAATGAAGGGCTCATGGAAATTTGTAGCAAGATTACGGAGTCCCAACAAGAGCCTTTGACCAGGCCACAAAACACTCAGATTCAAGTTTACAAATTCGAAAAAGGAGTCCAGTGTAAGGAAGCCTTTGTTTTGGGAGTGCAAATGCAAAAAATTGCAAAAAGAACTTTCATTGACAAAAAGGCAGTTGTGCCAGTACAAAACCAAGTGCAAGTACCTAAACTCAAAGAAGTTTAAACAAAATTTAATAAGGACAACCCTAGAAAAGAGCTACTCCAAAATCCAAGTAAGAATAATTTTAGATCCCTTAAAGAATTTCAATCGAGGATACTCAAAAGAGGATGTAACCACTGCCCTCATCTTACAAAGAATTAGTTCTCGAGCCTTTGAACATTTACGTTACTGGAAACTTCTTCCATTGCCTATTCACCAGGCCTAAGAAATCTTTTTACAAGATTTTAAGTGTGAAGTTGGCTTCCTAAAAGATAGCATCAAAATTCTCTCTGAAAAAAAATAGTATCTTCAGAAGAATATTAAGAGTGTATGGTGGTTTTGTTTCGATGAGATGGAAGTGAGAAGGACGTTTGAAATTTCCTCTAAACTTTAGCAAATATTTGGATCTTGGATAAAAATATAAATTGCAATGGTGAGAGGGGCTGTTTCACGCGTGGAAGCAACCAATACATGTGAAATTCGACACACATGAAAAAAAAAAAATATTTTTTTCCATCATTGAAAGACTCAAGAACAAGCTGGAATTTTAATCAAAGCCATTGCTTTTGATTTAGGTAACAAATCATTAATCTCCCAGTTACAGCTCTCTCCAGATAGGCTTTTCATTTGAAAACCCTGTGGATAAAAAACATCAAATTTATGCCTTCCTAACTGTCCTCATTTGCTCAAATTATTTCGAAATCATTTATTAGATCAGTGATACATTTCCAATGATTTGGATGGTAATTCGGTTAGTTCGACTAGAGAAGACTACAAAGACATTCTTGAACAAGATTGTGGTGAGTTGAAGATAACCTTCGAAGTTACTAAAGAGTCCCATCTTGAATGTAATGGAAATGCAAGAGTACGAGTTAGAACTACGGCAGAGTTTTTATCTAACACAATGTCCAAAGCATTTTTATTCATCTATAGACACAAGAAAGAATCTCAGTCTAGAATATTTCAAATCATTAATGATAGATTTGACTGTATGAATCCTAGATGGTCATACAGAAAAAAAAAAAAACACTTTCTTGTGGGTTTGGTATACATATATTTTGAAGAACAGATGCATGCTTTGAAGGAAATGGAACACTTAGTTTTGTCCATGAAAGTGATGGGAAATTTTTTTTCAGCTTCCATTTCAAAAGGGATTTTTAATTTCCATTAGTTCAACAAAATCATTATTTCAATGTATCAAGGATAATGGAATGAAATTCGTTTTGACCACTCATCTAAATCAAGATTGTCTGGAGAATTTATTCTCACGGATTCGTGTCATCACAAGAAACAATACTCATCCATCCCCACTGGAAGTCCTCAGAAGACTAAAAGTAATTTTAATATGAAAAAATCATGAACTTGTCTTAAGAAATCCAGCTGTTGAAGGGGAGTTAAAGGATGAGGATGATGGTAGAAAATGAAAATGATGAAGATGCAATGGAATCTTAGGAAACTTTAGAAGATTCTAGACTTCTTGAAACTCTTGAAGCCAAAAAATTAATTACAGCAGATACAGAAAAATCATATCATGTTTCAAATGATTGTTCAGATCAGGGTCTGGCTTATATTGCAGGATTTTTGGTAAAAAAACTTAAAGACTTCTATCCAAATCTAGGGAAAACGATATGTAACTTTGGAGTTTATTAAGATTCGTCTAGCCCTTGGATTGAATTGGTCTCTGAGGGAGGCCTTACGATCCCTTCGTGTGAGTTTAAAAAAAAATTTAATTGCCTCAAAAAATATTTCAATGCTTTTCATTGTAACCATGAAGACACAATTGACAAAAACCCAAACGTATTTGAAAGCCTGCATAATCATCTAATTGAATTATATCCTAACTGGCCTAAAGAAGTCATCATATCCTTTGTGAAAAAAGGAACAATCATCCTGGTAAATACCCTTAATAAAAAGTTCAAACTGAAGAACGCAAGTGCTAATCTGAGAAAACTTAGACAAATTAGTCAATTTACAAATTAATATTTATTATTCATGTATGTTTGTAAAAAAATATGTATGCTATAATTTTTACTTATTGCTATTCTTTTATTCGCTACTCTTATATTATGTAATAAAATGGCAAATTAGATAATATACATAAAGCATGTTAATATAAGTTTACACACAGATAGCTCATTATTACTCATTATCAAAATAAGTATTGGAAAGTATTTACTTTTATAGATATCAATATAAGTTAAATATTTTTTCTTTTTGGCATGGTCTTAAGTTTACTATTTTGTACTATAAATGAATTTTAATTATATTTATTTACTTAATTTGTGTTGCCTTACATGAATAATGAATTGAGTCAGGATTTCAAAATTATTACTTTACAATTATATAGGACAGAGTGTGATTTGCCTCAACAAGAACGTCATTAAATTTTCCTTCTTCTCTTGATAATGAAAAAAAAATCAACGTAGAATTTGTTTGCCGCCTCACTTTTATATATGGTCACCTTAGCGTTACCTCACTAACAAAACAAAACTCGATATATTTTCTTGTCAGCTATCGATCCCTTCCTCTCACTTGATACATCATGGGTATTTTATAATTTTTTTTTTTTTGATAAATAAGGAAGTAATAAGTTTTACAATATTTATGCTCCATTTCCAACAGGACGTCGTGTATATAAATGTATATATACACATATGTATTTGCTATCTTATTACTATTATGAATAAATTTTGGCTGTCACATAGAAATAAAAATATATAGTTATATTTTTACTAATCATCTCAAAGTTCGTAATGTTCTTTGAAAAATCTATTTGCTAAGGACCCCAAATGAAGAACAATAAGCTTGGGTTATAAGTGTTTGAATTGATTTAGAGTAATAAAATGAAGATTTCGAAACTGGGATGGAATTGCATCTTTTTTTAATTTTTTTAAATATGTAAGGATTTTTACGATGAAATTTTTTAGTATCCTCAGATTCAGGGAATAATATTTGGAAGGTTCCTAATTTTGGCTACGTACGGCTTGAATCGAAAGTTTTCTTAGTGACCATCCGTAGGAAACATATACAAATGTGTTTTTATTATGTTTCCGGGGCCAGTTTCGATCCTCTCGGACTTAGTTACTATATATTTACTAAGACAACCCTGGTGCAATACATTTTTTCTTATGATTACATTCTGAAATAAACCAACCACTGTATTTTAAGTTAAAATATCACGCTTCCTACTTAATGCTGTGTTAATCATTATAGTTTAATATTTATATGTTCATATAATGTTACTTGTATTTTGAATCTCTTTGAGTCTTTGAGGAATGAGAAGTTGGGAGAGCCTTCATATTCGTCGTTGTTAAGATATTATTTATTGGATAAGCGAATATTATGAAATAAAAAGTAATTCCCCCTAACTATATAGTCAGCAGCTTAAAGCTGCTGACTATACGTATTATACACCCAAAAAGAATATCACAAAGTATTTTGATTTTAAATGAATTAATAAAAATTTAAACTTTAGACAAAGAAATACGTTAAGATTTCGTGTCATTTTCTACTCAGTCATTAATTCTTATATTGATATAATGATCAATTCAAGGTACATAATAATTAATATCTACATAATAATTTATAGTTGGCAAAAAGAAAAAATAAATAAGGTTTTTCTAACATATGTTGTTGTATTTTTTCAAATTTTTCGTAAATTCCCTTAAAAAATTTAAGGTTCCGAGTGGATAAAAAAGCTCAACGTAATTTTAGGAAAATATTAAGGACTCTATCAAGTGTGTTTTGTTATTTTTTTAAAAAATCGAGTAAAATCACTAACCACGTAGCGTGTTTCTTCTTTAGGCAATAAAATCTGTCAAGACAACAATCAACAAATTAAAGAACCCTCAAGATAGAAAACAATAAAAAATAAAACCAAAAAAATCTCCAAAGTATTAGATAGGTTACAACTACAACTTCTCCTCTCTAAAGCTGGTCAAAAACAATTGTTGTTTTTGACCTTCATATGACTAACATTATTTACAAAATACATTAGAGGACATTGTCTCTCCCATACAAGACATATTTCCGGACTTAATATCTTGTATAAACGTAATAAATCAGTGTTCATTTATGCAATAAAGACACTCTTTGAAAAGGGAAGGAACATAGTTATATGAATATGCAATATGTAATTATTAGACAAAGTCATCAAATTAATTATACCTCTAATCATATTCCTCCTAACTAACTCAGTAATTAGACATTTACTCACATTTAAAAACATATATTATAGCTAAACAATTGTTTGCAAACAAAAACAGTAAAAATGAATATTTGCATGAATAATTTAAATTTTCGTATGTAAAAAGGGAATTAGCGGGGAAAAAATTAAAATTAATTGTGAATAAAATTTATGCGTATGGACACAAAACTGGCTCATTAATTATTTAAAACAATAGTTAATAAAATAACATATTGTGTTACTTAATATTATTTACGTGTATTACTTATTGTAAATAATACACAAATAATAAGATTCTAAATTGGTTCCGGAATATTTTTAAAAAAATAATCACGCAACCTTTAAGAGTGTAATTTTTACAATTATTATCTCTTTACTTCTTTATACCTTAAGTTTCTCTTAAATAAACTATTGGGATAAATCACATTTTATATATAATTTGAGCTTAAAAAATTAGTATTTGGAACATTGATAAGCTGTAAAAAGCAGATATAAACCATTGGTTGACATAAAAAAATACGTATTTTATATAAATCTTAAACTTTCCACTTATTATATCCTTAATAGAAGACAAAAATATGGCCATTCTATATATTATCGATACTCTTCTTCGACTATTAGACTATTTTACACTTTAAAATACATGAATAATAACTAGATTAAGTCAAGTAATAATTTTCTATGCATAAATTATATCAAATGATGAAATGAATTTGTACAATTATAAACAAATGGATTTCAAATTTGCCAAAAACCCTATATGTAATTAACCAAAAATTGATGTGCACTTTGATTTTTGGTCTTAAGAAATGCATTTCATAGTTTGATATTAAAACCTTTAATTTGTGTACAACATATGTTGCGTCAAAACGTAAGCCAGAATGACTTTTCTTGATATTAAGTATAGATTCAATTAATATTGTTTGGTGAAACATATGTTGCGTCAAGACGTAAGCCAGAATGATTTTTCTTGAAATTAAGTATAGATTCAATTAATATTATTTGACGAAATATTGTCAATTTCTAATAATAAATTATTTTTATTGGGCCTATTGGTGTTTCACAACTTGCACTTGAAGTATCTAAAATTGATTGTCACAATTGAACAAAGACAAATTGATAGATTTTATTTAAAAAGCTATATCGAGGGGCAAAATATGTCTCTTAAATCAAATATAGGTCCTAAAATATAAGCTTAAAATTTTGTGTATCTCAACTCATACCACAATTTCGAAAAATAAAGCCTTCAAAGACTGAAATATGTCTCTGAAATATTGGCTGTATGTATATACAAATTTAGAGGATAAATTGATATTTTCTCCATTTCTTGATTTTTATTCAACATAGTATTTATTTTGCAACTAATAAGCAAATTGTTAAAATTGTAACCCAAAAGTATGATACATAATTTTAAATGAAAAAATAAGAGGAATTTGTAATTTGGCTAATGTAATAATTTCATGGATATTTGATATATATTAATTATGTAATTTATAACTTTATTAATAAAAATTACCAATTCGAGGCACATCATCAATTTCAAAAGTTGTATTTATGTCTTCTTAAGATATAATAAATATCGTGTTCTAATATATCAAAATGAAATAATTGCATCAATGTATTTAACCCATAAAGGACTATCGTGATTATATGGACACTATACATTTAAATTAATGCCAGATGAAAGCAATCCTCTTAATTGGAAAAAATGAAGTACTATCATATTTTTTTATTTCATAAAGAGTATTTGTAATAAGTTTCAACATTTATAAAAATATTTTATGTAATTGATATTGATTTTTTCCTATTCGATGTTTTTTTTTTGCAAAAATACAAAATTCCTTATTCGACACTTTGGTTTAAATTATCAACAAATTTTTACCCAATGAACTAAAATCCATATAGAATAATCCTCTATTGTGGATATTTAATATCTAAAATATATATGTACATTTAATGTGTAGTTTTATTTGAGAAGTAAAATATAATAAGTTTAAAATGTATTCAAATATGTCTACTTCGATCAAATCAACATAACTATTTTCTTGATCAAAGGACATCCATTGCCGGGGGGAAAATATTTTGATCTTATTAACATATATATCAACCTAATTAAAATGTTTCATTCAAAAATATTGAATAAATATTTATCCGCGTTAATGGTTTAAAAGACTAGTATAAGAAAATCGACATACTAATAGTCTAAGTTGTGTATTAAGTCTTTGTTGACAAGACCAAGTCAAGTCATTCCATTTTTTCTTTGAGTCCTCATAAGTATAAATATTATTTTATATCCAGTGAAAAAATTGAGCTTTCGAGTCCAGGTCGAGTTGCAAGTCACGAGCCCATGTTCCCACCATGGGACATTATGAAACGTAAAAATGGTAACTTTTATAATCTGATTGTACAAGTTGTACCTTGTACACAAAGATGGAGTCGAACCTATATATTCGACATAAAACTAATTTAAATTTCCACAAGTCTACATTTACACTAAGTATGTAGAGCAAATGGTTCCCACAGACTTGATACTCTAGGACAAACGTAAAAAGGAAACGTAAAATATCCTTATATTCTTAATGCCTTTTTGGTTAGTCCATTTGTCCAAATCACAGCAGCAAACAATGGGAGATTTTATTAATTTGATTGAGATATAATAATTTTATTATTACAATTTTTTAAGATTTTTTTTTTTTTAAAACAACTTAAGACAGTGAATCCAAAACCGCACTATTATTTCTTTAAAAAAACAAAACACCCTAGGACAAAAATTGTCATATCTATGTATACAAGTATATGTATATCCTTTCCTACCACAAGGACCCTTAGAAATACCTTTGGATTTGTATTTCTTGAAATATATAACTTTCAAAAAAACAAAAAAATAATGTAAAACATATTTTTAAGACGTGCTTCATTTAAAAATTCATTTCGATTTTCCATAAATAAAAATAAAATTAATTGAGGTCAATTGCCTACAAAAAAGAAAACGTTACAAATATAAAAATATAAAAAGATCTTGCTACAGTTAATTACAATATAATATGAAAATTATCAATACATTTTACCCGATGGGATTTTAATTTAATCTCTGAACCTTTTCTACGAAAAGAATAAGAATCAAATATGGCCTGAGATCAGTTTGTATTTAGTAAATTCTTACAAACTTTTGAACTATTCTTCACATTAATAAGGACCTGATGAGTAAGATTAAATTAGAGACACTATATTATCTTGAACATTTGATATAGTGAAGCATAGTCTTGAATCTGAAAGTAGTTCCTTAATGTAATAAAATTATTGAATGGTCGAGTATACTAAGTAAAGTAACTCATTAAAAATATTGGCAAGGTTGAGTTCATCAATCCTAAGTATCCTGTGATTTAGTTCAAGTTCACTGAATCCTAAATTTTATGGTTTTCATTTGTATTTCCTGTCAGAGTTCACAGGTTTTAGGTTATGACAATCGTAGTTAGCTAAAAAGTAATATTTATAATTCTGTCTCCTGAAGATTTCTATGTTTTATAAAGTTTTGAGGACAAGTGCATTTTTTTTTTTAAGCTTGCTATTTTCTTCCTTTTTGAGAATACTTAAAAATATTAGTCCTTTTTCTTGGAACTTACAATGCTTATAAGTTATAAGCAAAGTTGATAATTTTGTAGAGAAAATACGTGCAAGGAGAAAGGGGGGGGGGAGAAAGACTTATTGTATCAAGTAATCATTACATACATTAATTATCCATTGACTAAAATAGTAAACATATTCCTCTATCAAGAACGTTATTAATTCCCGTCTTCAATATTAATATAATATTAGATACTGATATTTGATAGAGAACTGAATAAAATGCGTAAAATAACGTCTCCTTCTCTCTGGATTTCTGGAAATTGAGGCCCAGGAATTTGGAAATACTTACCGGACGAGAAACAGATGGCTTGTGAGATTGTGATATGTGATATAAATGTGCATTTAGTCCCCCGTCTAGAATTAAACGCCACTCATGATTCTCATCCCATATCAAGAGCATGGATATTCATGTAAAAAATCAAGTTAATAAATACATGAAGTCTGATCTCACAAAGATGCTTATTGGATGTAATATACCCTTATCCATTGCTAATCATCCTACGTTAAAAAATTTATGGAGAAATACACGGGTAACCCCGTCCCTTCCCGAGGAACCATCATTAAATTTATTGAGGATGTTGGTAATGATGTCATTTATATAAATACCCCCATTGTAAATTGTGAAGTTGAGATAATTTTCAGCATGTTTTGAGTCATCCACACCCAATTACGATCAAAGTTATCAGTAATAAGTATAAAATATTTACTAATTTCGAAATGGAACTCTGAATTTTGTACCATCTAACAGTAAGTATTCATTTTTTTTAAATAAACATAAAATATGATTCTATTTTAGCTAAAATTATCAAAAATTATGATACACAACTCATTAAATGACATAAACAACTTCTTAAATGGTCACATCAACGGAGGTAGTAGACTTGGATGGTTTGCAACTAGTTTGTCGGACACTAGTTTCTTCACTTCAAGACTTGGGAATGATCATTAGGTTTTCCAATATTACATAGTCAATAAATATTACTTTTTTTATCACTTAAGGATTAGCCATGGTTCATAAGCTCCAAGAAATGGTTTTAAAAAAACTCATAAAAGCCTAAAACAACTGCTTAAATATCACAACAACGGGGGTAGTTGCATTGGGTGCAGCATTATAATTAGCAATTGTGTATATCCTTCATGATAATAGTATGTTGTTATATAAGCATAAATAAGGGGGGAGGAATATTTTTGATGCTCTTAATAAGGAGTAATATCGCCGGACATTACTACATAATTAGCTTTTGCTCTAAATCTTTACGATGAATTTAATTATAACATTTTTTTCATTATTATATTTACTGTCCAATTTTATGATTTTGACATTTACTTTATTATTAATAATTATTTAGATCTCGTCGGTAGAGATATATCTATCTTGCGCACAATTGTATATAGCAACTTCCACATGAAAAATAAAGGGGTGATGATCTTTTTGATTAAACTCCACGTATTTTGCAACCTAAAGTTATGACATATTTAACTGAATTCCGATGTCAAAACAGGAAAATATTATTTGGATCAATCTATTATTTCAATATTCTGTATTTATAATTAATTGTTTTTATTAGTTATATTATTCTAATTATTTAATTTTGTATAATTAACATAAAGGAATGATGGTTTATTTTTTAGTATGTAGATTATATTTAATTTAAACCTTCTTTTTTAAACTTGGAACTTTTGATATATTTCGAAATACTCTACTTTGTCGTTTCATTAGTTATTATTCTGAGAATATGGTCTGTAATGAATTACAATTTCATAGACTGTGACGTTTTCAAATCTACTGTAACGGATTAAAAACGTCCAAGTCAATTATATGTAGTATATCTTCATTAAACATTTTAATATTAAATACTTTAGTTATACGCTCAAAAATCATAAGAAAGCAGGCAGCTGATAATTGTGTCAGTATTATTTTAAACAATGATACCATAAGTCTTTCTCCCCCCTTCTCCTAGCACGCGTTTTTCTCTACAGGATTATCAACTTTGCTTATAAGTGAGAGAAGTATCTGACGAAATGTAATTCACATATCTTCAACCCCAGGTAATATGTCTGTGGAGTTGCAGAGAAAAGAGAAGTTGGCTTGAATTCCTTCGTAATTGGCGTTCTTATTATCTAATTTAAATGCTGAGGAGGACTTTTACCCCATTTATATTGTATTTGTTGTCAGCTGTCGATTTTTCTACTTTATTTTCATTTCTCAATGTTCTGAATATTGCTTGTGTAATTATTATTAGTTCATATTAAGTTGTGAACTATTCCAAACAATTCTTAACTACTAATTCTATAGTTTAGAAGAACGGTAAATCTAACAATGATTTTACGCATTTTTTGGGTTTCCTTTTGGAGCAAAGGTTACAAGATACAGTACAGCTAACAATATGACTGATATTATGTTCAACTAGGGATTTTGTGGCAGGTTTCAACTTGTGTAAATTGAATTTGAGCAGTCATCCAACTTGATAAGATTCACTTTACAAAAAGTGAGCGATATCGATATATTAATGTTATACTTGTCTACTTTTCTGATGATCTGAGTTGCAAATTTACATGTCATAGAAGGGACATATTACTTATAAAATAAAGATTAATAAATCAGAAAGAAATGATTTTTCAAGTGATAGTTTTAAATTGTAGTTTATAATGCATGTATAAATTGAACAAATAGGGAAATATCAGTAGTTTACTTCTTGCAAAACTTTTAAAGATTTTTGAAAAAAATGAATTTCTTTTAAACTTTCTCTAGAACATATACCTTGCCGATATTTGATTATAATACAAGAACTATTTTTGTACATAATGTTGCTATTTTTTTCAATTAATTATATTCTATGAACTATAACATATCAAATTTCTTTGAAGCTCAAAACCAATGTCATCATGGAAAAGTTACAATGTAATTCACTTAATCATACATATTTTGTGTTATGCAAACAATGAGCAAACTAAAAATAAAAATATTATCCGAAAGGTGGTGTAACCGTCTGTAGCTTGTTGTTTAAAAAATGTAGCATGCTCAGAACAACTAACTTTGACAGCGTCATCTATCTGAGAAACATACAATAAAAACAATTGTTAATAAGTGCAAGTGTGTATCCTGTAGAGCTATTAACTACTCGAATATATATAATGATGACTTTATATATATCATTGTCAAGTTTTTATTGCATCATTAGGATAATAGAATCACGACTAGTAGCATTTGAAGGTCATTTTGGAATTTTATGCAAAGAAATATACAGCAAAATAAACCACAAAATTAAAGTCACGGAATGTCTCGTGAAAGACTAAAAAACTGTATACTATTTCTTACTCCTATGATATAATACTAAGGTATACAGAAAAACACGGTCTCATACCTATTCTTTACATATAGAAGTGCATATTGAAGGTCGATTATAACTAAAGATATAACTATGATATAAAAACATCTGTAATGTCTATTTATAAACAACACATTTTCTTAAGGGCCATTTAAATATGAGTAAAAACATGGGGCACCAATGAGTAAAACAAGAAGTAGAGATTTATGACTTTCAAATACGACACTAACAAATGAGCCAAAAGGGTTCAATGCTCATATATTTCTATGTTATCAGATCCAGAAGATTAATTTCGTGGTTAAGTATAGATATACGTTGATTTTTTTTGTTGGGCCTTACCTAAAAATAAAATAAATAAAGATGTAAAAATATTGGGGTAATATAAAGATTTGTTTATTTATTTTAAGGAAATTTTGTGAGGTGATTGCTTGAAAACAAATGGGGAGTAATAAAATTAAAAGTATAAATACAAAAATTGTAAAAGCCTAACAAAGAAAACAAGAGAAGGGTTTAAAGACATAAACTATCAATTACATATTTTCTTTGTATTTTTATTTATTTAAGAAAAACTACAGACCAATATAATCAAGGTAAGTAGAGGTCAAGATGATCTTTTTTGTATAGAAATGAATGTATACATCACGATGGGATTTTCATTATATCTCTCAACATTTCCATAAAAAAGAAAAAAAAACCCTGAAAGTAACTGGAAGTTTAAAATTAACTTTATTCTCCCCCAATTATTGGGCTATCATTCATAAACCTCATGGTTCTTTTTTGACATAATTTTAACACAATTCCCCCCTATGGACTTACATGGTTTCGATATTTTCTTTACCGGTTACTTCCCCCCTCCCCCACCCAAACCCACACAACAAAATTAGATGCAGTGCCTTTTTTTTAACAAACAATAAAATATTAATACTACATTAGGTCAATAGAAATAATAGAAAAAGTCGACCCGCTTTGTATTTTAAGTTATACGTGATTTTAAGTTGACTTTTCCTCTCTTACTGAGGATAAACATGGTTCTAGGCTTTACCCTTCTTCCCCTTAACGACCACATGATTTGTACATGTTCCTTATTCTTATATATTAGTGGGTATATCTACAACTTCACGATAAATAATGGAGTGTAATAAGTCAAAGTTCAGATTATTCATGAAAAGCAAGATGAGACAGGCCCTTGGCTACAGGCGTGTGAAGGAGGGGGGCGTATACCCCTTTTCTTTACTTAAGCAAAATAGTTTTTGACAAATTTCACATATTTGTGTAAAAGGCAATGGTTGCTGACAAACTTCCAATTATTTTGTCAATAAGTGAAAGTATGTTTTGAAATTAAAAAAATAGATACAAATTTCAAATTTTTAATTATTTGGCCGAGTACGTTTAGTTAAAAGAAAGACAATCAAACTTTATCATAAAAAATAATAATATAAAATTTAAATCTCCCCTCCTAAAAATAGGAATTGTTGATGTTTTGAGGATATTATTTATAATCAAATCTAAATTAGTATACAAATATTAATTAGTTTAATTTAAAAAAATATCATTAGTCGTAAGGAAGCGCCACTGTATTAACCTACAGTAACAAAAAAAATCAAAAAATTTAGTAATAAATAAAACCAAATTATGTCGTGTATTTTGTTTCAATCTCTTCGTCGCAGGATAGCGCCACTTTTCTTGGCTATATAAAGAAGTTACTATAAGTAACCAACGCTCACGTATACTTATTTAAAAAAAAAATAGCTTACTAGCCATTTGAAGCCCTCCTAGCAAGGTCAAGTAAATCGTAACTTTATATATCCTTATTCATACAACATAGCCTTAACCCCACTTCTTCAAAATTAAAGATAAGAGTCTATTAGTCTACAGTTTATTCAAAACAATGCGGGAAAAAAATATGTACCTCAGTTATGATCACTCATTAATAGCAAATAAGAAAAGGAAACAGTTTCCATGACGTCCACAAGGACCCATTTTTATATACATTTTTGGGACCAAAATATAGAACTGTACTGCAGTTCTCGGTACAAACAAAAATAAAACTATGTAATTATAACGACTTACATAAATTGAAACGTTAAAAATCCAATAAGCTTCAAAGTATTTTTCAACCAGTGTCAAAAATGACGTGTTGTTTTTTTTTTTCATCATGAAAATGAATTATTGATTTTTTTTAAAGGAACATTCAAGCCTTTTTCGACTTTACTCAATTCCATTTAAAGATTGACATATTTCAATTTAGGAAAGAAATAATAACAAGAATTATTCTTTTATTTTGTACATATATATATAAATTTGACCCAATCAATTTTTGGTAAGTCCTTGTTGAAGCAGAAAATTGAGGAAATAACCCTTTAAAAAAAAGTATGCGTCACTCTTGACAAATGAATTTACTCAATCTGTTCCTTGTATGAACATATTATCTATGCGGGTATTGTGTATTGAGTATAGGTCCATTTATTTTTTATCATTCAAGCTTTTCCATTTATTAAAGTGTCCGCTTGAATAGTTTGCAACCTGCAATATATATTAAATATCAATTGAACTACTCAAATTCTGTGCAAGCACCTAATTATAAAACCGTTTAACACCATGTGGTCATCACTATAAACAAAAAAGCAAAAATAAGGTGCGAGATCAGTTTGTAGTGGGCAAATTTTTACTAATTGTTGAACTATTCTTCAATTAGTAGTAAAAAATGCAAAGAGATTTGATTATAGTTTGACCAATCAGGGCTCAGAACACTAATTAGGACAAGAGTAGTCAAAAAAGTCCACAGATAAAATAACTAAGACATAACGCCGTGTTTAGCTTAAGGTTATAGGATAATCAGTTGATTTAAACTCAAATACAGTATATTCCAACAAATTTTTTGTCAATTGAGCTCATTGCAAGAACAAAGATTCCGGGAAAAAACAATAAGAATCCAGTTTTTTTTGTACAAGATAGAAATAGATTTTCAGAAATGTAAGTTGCATTCATGGGGAACATTAATATCAATTTACTCAGAGTCCAAGTTGGAAGAATCTTTGAAATAATCAATATTCAAGTATTTTGCTATAGACATTTAGCCAGTGTTAACAGGCCTTCAATTATGATGCAATTTATGACGTCAGTGAAAACTCCCTATGTATAATATCCAGAAGATTCTTAGACCTTCTTTACGCAAGATTGGCAAAAAATGACTTTGCTTGGATTACAGAATTTTGACATCCTTCTAAAGACTAATTAATCTCGGAATAAGGCCTTCAACACTTTCCTCTGTCTTCATGATTGAATTAGAGTTAGTGGGCAAAATAGAAGGAGAGATGTCGACTTCAATACAAGAAAAATTAATAGTGCTACCTAGCTAAAGAAATGAAGATCAGTGAGGGGGCAATCAGGAAGGATGTGGATGAAGACTTGGGCATGAAAAGAGTCCCATAAAACTCTATAATAGCATCATCGATAACAAACAGAAATGAAAGCTACAGGAAATCTTGTCGTTCGAATAAGTGGCCTCTCTCTCTCTGATTTCAATATGCTTGACTATTTCTTGTGGATCATCGTAGAGCATCCAATTAAACTCCTCGTCCATATCTAGATTATCTCAAAGAAGACATTGTCTGTGCTTGAGACTAAGTTCCTTAGGGAAGTATCAAGAAAATTTCGAGTAGTGTCCGACCTTGTATTGGTGCAGTTATCACTGAGGGGAAAAATTATATAAAATAAAAAAGTTGTACAATTTAAAATGGCATGCTTCATTGTCAATAAGTTTCTAAATTTATGAAGTAAAACATTTCAGAAAGTAAATTTATTTGGGTACACAATGGCTGTAAAGAAGATTTAATAAATAAAAATGATTACATTGTTTGCATCAATCATAATAAAAATGACTAAAGATTTAAAATCTATGGAAATTAGATATTTACTAACAAATTGTATTTGATTTGTAAGCTTCTACAATGTACATATTCTTTTAAAAGTCAAGTTCCACCAAGATTCAGATACAAGTTTTAACAAAAGGACTTGATTTATTGCATGGTTATGATTCATTAAAATGAATCAATTCAAGTAGCAATATACTCTTATAAAGAGTTTTGCAAAATATATAAATCTTATTTGAGATACGGCGTCAATTATATACATAAATAATTTATCAATATGACAAAAGGATATTTGCATAAGTCATAAGATTTTATTGAGTCCGGGCAGCTCAATTTTGTAAGGAACAGTGTAGTTTATTAACCTATGTTTCCAATCATAAATATGTAACTCTACATTTGATGTTTCTTATTTGTTATTTTGTTGGGAAATTTTTATAAGGGACAGTTTGGCTTTTTAGAAATAGTGACATCCTCTTAGAAAAAACAAAGAAATATAAATAAAATATCCTCTACTAACAGAAGCGCTGGTGCTAACATGGTAATCCTCACAATTTGAAAAATGTTTTTATTGGCATGACGTTTGATTAGATAATCTGCGATCACAGGTATAAGAGGAAGGAAATAATCACAAGGCTCACTCAATATTAAGCAAGGAAAGAGACAATAACTCTCCGGAGGTACACAGAGCTCAATCAAATCCTCAGCGTTATTCTTCATCATAAATGAGCACACACTTTCGTGGTGACACTTTATACAAATATGTTCTCTCCACAAGAAAGAAAGCACTTTTAACAGTTCTTTAAAATAAAAATAAAAAACACTGTTCTGATTGCCAAAAAAAACAAACATTAATCCTATAAAATGCATATGATTTATTAGAAATAAATAAGATAAAAAATATTTATTAAATTAAATATTGACGCAGTTTTAAAAAAGAGCCCAAAAAGGCTTGACCTTCTTCTAGGTCATTAAAGAAATACCAATAAAACATTTTTTTCTTAAAAAAGCCTCATTCAATTAAAAATTAACCAAAAAATATTGCAATTGGTCTTTTATTTGTGGGAGGAAATGCACCTTCCACCGTCTCTGAATGCGGGAACTCATAATTAATGACATACATATTCTGTGTTGAAAGTAAATACTATCTTAGCAAGAGAGAATTAGATCCGCTGCGTAATGTCTTACATTCATCCTACATCATGGGGTGAAAGAAGAATGGATAAAATGGCTTTACCCCGAAAATTTAAAAAGATCAAAAATTTTCTACTTCGTTTTAAGAACAGACATTCCTTGATGACCTTTTTTATTTTATATAACCTTTCTTGATGCCCTTCTTGAAAAAAATTGTTTAGGATGACCTTTTTTTTATAAATTTGTTTTCTTGATGTCATTTTTTTAAAGAACGAAATTCCTTTTTAAATAAATTCAAACAATGACCAAAAATACCAAGCTAGTTTGCCCGAATATATAATGAATATTAATAGTTCCTTCAGGATTGGGGTGTGGAAGGCTATTTTCCCGAGGTCTCCTTAGCTATGGACGTACCTCAGAAAGAAATTATTCAATATACATACTTTATTGATCTATGTAGGTAACATTAGAGCACCGAATATGATTGGCCATATTGAAGAATGTATAAGCAACCAAATCTTGTAACCTGACATAAATCCTTGCTACAACATTTTAAATTATTCATTTTTAAAACACTTAGATACGATATTTCTTTCGATTTTTTTTACTTTCTCAATTTTGTCGATTTAGATATCGAACAAAATATTCTTCCAATATTGCGTTGTTTATTACGTAATCTGCGATGTCAGTAATATGTGTCATACATTTTATATCACCAATATTATTAAATATTTACTAAAATGTCCATATGCAGACTCAAATACAGAAATTCAAATAGGATTCCATCAAGGGCATTGCTAGCTTTCATCTTTTGGTAGGATTCGCCCTAAAAATTATCAACTCCGTAGTACAATTACTTTTATAAATTGGTTTATATATGATTAAAAAATGGGGGTGAGAGAGCTGAGCCCCTCCCATGGACTAGTGACCCCCACTGAATTCGATTAACCACTAAATAATTAAACATTGTCTTTTAGTTGTCAAATGATTAAAGTGAGGCATCAGTATGACAAGAATGGGTAAATCCTTTCCCTTTTACAAATACCTAGATACAAATGCAATATTGAAGATTATTGATTACAATTACAATTACTCTTTACAAAAAAGAGGGTAATTAATTAATAAAACCTTGAAAAAACATACATTCAGCATGTACAACTACGTACGTTTCTTCCATAGACTCATAGAGGGTCGTCGGCAAATATGGTTCCTTACAAAAGAAGAAGGTACAAATGACCTCAATATCTTTTAATGATAATAATTTATAAGTGGAATGAATTGCAATTTTTTGGGTATTAAATGAAGGATCCTTGTGGTATTTTACAAGTTATTTTCCCCATAAAACTTTGTTCTTCTCATCATTTACCGACTATGTAGATAGATAGATGTATCCAACCACATAGGAGACTGACCAAAGCATTTACAATGTACATACCCCATACAGGGTGTTAATTTAATTCTGACAACCTTTTTAATTATTTTTATAAAATATGTATTATGAATTTCCCTCTAAAAGTTCCATCATTGATAATCATTCAGCTGTTATTCTTCTGCGTTTACAGCAAAAGTTTACAGATATCCCAACACATTTTTAAGATACGAAACGATTTCCGCAATCAGGAAATCAAACACGTTAATGTCAAAGTGTGCAAAATTTGTAATGAATAAAATGCACTCTGTTCAGCTGAATAATAACGTCTTATGGGAGTAGAGATCCATGGCCCCTGCCCCTACTACAAAAACCTCCCATAAATTTTTGGATGAAAATTACTTCCGAAGCACTCTTGGCCTTAACCTCACCTGATCTCAATCTCCTGTATATTAAGGCCAGGGATTATGTTAAATATGCACGAAATTCGAGTGTCCTCAAGGAAAAAATAACGGATAAATGGACAAAACTTGAGCCGTGCAATTTTAACAATGTCTATTCAAATAGAATGAATATTATATTCTTTGTACGATGTGTTAAAAATGTTTTTAAAGTGTGTCAAAAATTAAATTTACACTCGGTATTTTGTGCACAAGCTGAAACCAAAATTTCATTGGATAAAACATTATAAATGAAGAATTTATACTATTCATGTATATTATGTATAAAATTCAAGGATTGGAATTTCAATACATAGTTGTTTGATAAGTTAATGGAGTAGTTTTTGAGTATTCGATGAAAATGACTAATTGCTAACAAGTTATACTAGGTATGGCACATTATAAAGTTCAAGGATCCAAGGTCATTTATCTCGTAAGGAACATTAATATATCAAAATGAAATGATAGCATCCATGTATGTATAATGTATAGTTGTTAATTAAAATGCCTCAAGTTATCATTAAATAAGACGTTATGGGATGTTAAATAACAACTAGTACAATAAGCTTTTAGTACTAGTTGCAACTTGTACAGAATCCTAAATTGTACAAGACTAGGGATAGATATCCTCATTAATACTTGCAAATATATACAAATTTGCGCAATATATAATGTATGAGTCTATTATGAAGAAAAGTACATCTCAATTCCTTAAGAAGTTCACATCCTAAATCATTTCATGACTTGTAGGTTATATACAATCATAAGGCAAAAATAAGGCCCGATATACTTTAAAAGATAATGATATAATACTTTTGCCAATTTTTTATTTTTATTTCTTTCGTTTTTGCTCACCGCATTCCAAAGTAACATAGAAGAAGCGTGATATTTTAACACGCTGTATTTTCAATCGTTACGGATTTGTCAATTAGTCTATAATACATTGTACATTCATACATACGTAGAGGTAAGGAGTGATTTATGATCTGAACATCCTGACTCTAACTAACAATACCATGTGCGACGTTGAAATCTGAAGAATCAATAATTTTAACTTTTACGAGGTAGCCACTAGACATGTCCAAAATATATTAACAGACCAGCTGTAGCACTATAAGGAGCGGGGATCAAATTGTCACCAAAATATTTTTCTACAAAAAACAACACAAAATATAAATTTTTTAACTTTTTTATTGAAAATCAAAACTATGACGAGCATATAGGTATAGAGTAGCCATTTATTCGATATAATCACCGTTGGCATCAATAACGGCCTCAATATGGCCTCTGAACCGGCCGCAGGCTCTTCTTACCATCTCATTGTCCATGTTGCTGAATACCTCCTTGATGGAGTCCATCAGGCTGGCCTTGGTGCTATGGGGATGTCTGTTGGTATATCTCTCGACATAGCCCCAGACAAAATAGTCCAAAGGATTAAGGTCGGGAGAGTTAAGAGGCCACAAATCCTTGGTTACGTCGTCATAACAGTTCTCGGTTAACCACCGTATAGAGATTTTGAACACATGGCACCTTAAATCCTCAGATACACAGCCCCTTATTGTTTTCTCATGGCAGCCCAGATCCCTCGCCATGGCCTTCATGGACCTGGTAGGGTCATCCTCAACCATCTTCTTCACCTTGTCGACAAAGTCGGTGTCACTTACCTTCCTGTCGGCGCCCTCCTCCTTGGGTGCCCTTTTTATGGTGGCATCAACCTCCCAGGTGTCCTCTAGCTTCTTACAGATACGCTGAACAGTCCGTAAATTCACTTCTAAGGTTGAAGCAATCGTTGAATTGGAGATTTCACCTCCATTAATTAACCAATGCCATGACTACGGCGGACCTCGAAAGCTCCTCGTTCCACTTATAGCTCTTTATCTCCTCATATGATGACGGCATGATCCTAACTGAACTACGTATCGTCAGCTGACGAGAATAGCTTTCCTATTTGGTAACCGGTTTTTTATTTGATAATGTCGTCTTCAAGTTATCAAGGTTTAAAGTAGGGGGCAATCTGATCCCCGCTCCCTGTATATTGTCTCAAGGTAACCCTCTCTAGCGTCCACGATGCCCTCAAGACGCCTTCTGAAGGCTTGTCACGTCTTTTTTTATATTCTTTGGACATATCGACCCTGTCTTCGTTTATAGTGCCCTTCATGGCCATGATGTTTTTGTCCCTAATGTTAGAGATCCTGGACTGTACATGTAACCGGAAGTTATATTACAAAGAGGATACGGGCCATATTTTTTGGCTAAAAGTTGTTGTTATTGCTCAAAAATAATTGAGAAGCTTTGGCAGTGTGGGCAGGAGTGCCGTCTTGCTGAAGGACCAAATTATTATCGGGGATGTCAGCTCTAATCCACAAGAGAAAGGGAGCCTCCAGATTTTATTTCCTGCATCGTGAAGTACAGGGATCTTTATGGGAGTGTTACATTCAGACGCCATTTTCTTGATAACTTAAAAAAAGATAAACAAATGAAATTTCTACACAGTGATATGAAATGTTCAATGTGCCTAATTTGACATTTATGTCCGTTTCTGAAAAAAACTCAACAGAACTTCTTTATTTGCCAATAACCTAGTAATCAGATTTCAGCGTCTCACTCGGTAAGTAGTCATAGCGGTAGAAGGAAGCCCAATAACAACCCAAAAAATGCTTAAGGAATTCAATTATACCTATTATTACATTTGTCTTCATTCCAACGTATCTTTATGGCCACCAAGAATAATTCATCGTCTTCAAATAAGGAGATCCAATTAAAAAAAAACAAAACAAAAAAAAACTTACATACATACGAATCTGGTTTCCATATTATTATTTTTTAAATAAAAAAAAAAAAAAACTTTAATGCCTATATAATATATATGTTTGTCAATTTTTAAAAGAAAACATACAATATTTCAATGTATTGTTCAAAAATTATCCTTCTCCCTTCCTGGATATTATTTATTTGACAAAATATTATACCCTAAGGATGTTCATTGAACCCTTATTCGACCATGACTATAATAAGTGACGAGTCCATAAAAATGACTCGATTACCACAGCTCTGGATAGAAAGCCTAATTGATCAGTAGGGGCTAATGTTGTCATAATACCACTACTGCCATCATTATTCTGATACTTTTCAAATCAAAATATTAAAAAAATATTTATATATATATACTTTTGGACTATTTTTAGCCTTTTTATAGGTTTGACACAACTTTAAGTATTACAAAAAATCAGTAACCCATAAGGAAAGTTAGATTATTTTCCATAAACTTTTATGTTAATTTCAACAATACAATCATTTAATCGTGAGAAAATATAATTTAAAGGTTAACAAATCTCATATTTTATGGGTTTCGTTTGAAAAGGAATAACGCCTCAATTTTTAAGTTGATTTTATACTTAAAAAGTTCATTAAAGCGTAAATATATGTAATTAATGTATTAACTAGTTCTTTCTTAAAAAGTCTAAATAATATGGCAAAACATATCAAAAATTAGATAGGTGTTCACTTACATGTAATTTGTATTCGAAGGAAAACATGTAAATGCATACTTAAAAATATTCAAATATACATATATTAGACATGAAAGCTTCTGAATATACTATTACATCAGCTACAATATTGATTTGTTTTCAATTTTATAAGCTAAAACTAATATATATAATATTTTTTTCTAACTTTCGAAGTTGTCTCGCTCTAATGAAAAGTTAAAAATACTCCAAAAATTCAAATACTCAAAAGCTAGATTTATACTGAAACACTTGTTACAGATTAAAGATCAAAGCATCAAGAACTGTTACAATTGAATATGTAATTCAAAAAATTAGTTATTTTTCGTTAACTTCTGTATTTATTCTATAAAATACTTATCAGGTTTTTTTTTTTTTAGAAAACTAGAACCATTTTAAGACAACCAATGAGTTAAACACTATTTGATAGTATAAATGAATTATAACAAAGAATATAATCTCGTCAAAAATTATATTTAATACTCTGAAAAGTCTAGGAATTTGGTTCTGTAGATATACCAGACTCTTCGAGACTATCAGTGGTGCAAACTGAGATTTTATTCATTACGAGTGCGTCAAATATGTTTGACGCTCTCTTAAAAAAATCTGCTTATTCTTTTATGGTGATGGTCAGCTCAAATACTGAAGTTAATGAACAGTATTTTGTTATTTTTTAAAAATTAGCTACATAAAATGAGGTATTATCAGTACCTATATGTGCAGCGTAAATAAAACAATGGAAAGATAACACAACGTACTTCACATTTAGACACCCATTAGTCCTAATTATTTTTTTCCAGGAGCTATCCACCGATTGCTACTTGGATACGTGATGAGATTCTCTAATCTGTATCATGCCTCTTTACGTGAAGGTATTTTACGTCTTCTATGTCATAAAATAATAGCTTTTATTTTTGCAAAACCTACAAAGAAGTCTATGATTTGAAGATGAAATGCTTCTATGTACAAGTTGTGGTAACATAAAATACAGACTATATTTTGGCAAAATCTATATACATTTTGTAAATAAACTTTATATTGTATAGAATATACTTAAATAAGGGATGAAAGATCATAAATATATCAAAGAAAATATAATATATACCTATCTACACCTATACCTTCATATGGATGAACATATCTTCAAAGCCCCTTATTTACTAAAAAGCATAAAATAATAATCATATTAAACACGCTTTAGGGTTACGTTTATGACTTTTTAAAATTTATTATCTTTCTTTTTTTTGAAAAAAGTTTACCCTTAAGTATATGGCTTTAAAAAAGGAAAAAAAAACAATGAAATCCATTTGAGGTGGGGGAGAGGGGTTCAGGATTTGCTGTGTACAATATACCTGTATATACATTTTAGCAACACAATTGGTGCCCCGTCAATACAAAATTGTAGTTGGTGTAACCAAAATTGATCCCCTAAATAAAAGAATAGATTTTATTTAAATATCTTATCGGGGGCAATATAAGGCTTTTAAGTCAAATAAAGGTTTTATACTGTAGAAAACGTTATTGGCTACTTCAATTAATCCCTTAAATTTAAAAATAAAGAGTATAAATGACGCAAATATGTCTTCGAAATATTAGGATTTGCAAGGATTGAGGAGATAAAGACTGCATTGCTGAAAGAGCTCAAAGCTATACCGAAAAGTGTATTGTATTTGAGGGTGATTACTTTGAAGGGTCTAACATAAATATTGATGAATATACAATATATATTTTGTATAAAATATGAGTCCAGGACTCCATTTTAACAGCATAATCTCCTGTTAAGGATAAACTATTTTTGAACTAATTCTTAGAGAACATGGAAGTATTTCTGTCTTTAATTAATGAAGATCGATCTAAGCATATGAAAAATACTTCTAAATTAAAAATGTGTCACATCATTTATCCAATTGTTTGTGTGTATTATGTTTGATATGTTTCAACATTAAAATAATAACTAATATATCATATTAATGCTGTCATAATCATAAGTAAACATATTTATTTTATCACAAATTGATAGATGTAACTTTTATGATTTTTCCCCATGAAATAAGATCTAAATTACTTGAAAGTTACGCATTTTTTAAACACCCATAAGCCAAAATTACGATTGAAATTACTGATTTGATGATATATATTTTATTAAAAAAAAATAACTTTTTAAGGGCCCTTAAAAAAATATTAGTGTAGTAATGTATAAAGAAGTGGACTAATACCCACCATGATCAAAAGAAATAAAAAAGATTGTACTTCTCTGTAACTGAAAAGTAAACCTATGTTAAATGGATACAACAGTTTTTCAAATGCCAAACTTTTAAAATACAATATACATAGTTAAGAGAAATATAAGGCACCTGAAATCTCTGCGGTCCTGAAATCTTCCCATACAGTTGGCTCTAACTATACGTACCTTAATTCATCAAATTAGATAATTACATGAGTGTCGAGTAAATTATTTTAGAGCCGTTTCTGTCGTCATAAATTATGTATTTACATTTTTTCAATAAATAAATCAATTGATGGAATTAACCATTGACAAAGGAATTTACATTAATATTTGTTTTACAAGTTAATGAAGTTGTAGCTGGATTCTCATTTTAAATTGAAATGAATGAAAATATAGTTAAAATATTCATATTCTTTGATAAATATCCCTGAAGACTATTATTATTTATTACAAACGTAGTTACATATTCAAATGTCAATGTATCATACTAGAAAAATACACTTAAAAATTCGTTGAAAGAGTCTATAAGTCACTTTTTATGGTTCTCATACTTTGCTTGATACATTGGAAGTATGAATTCACAGTTCTAGATAAAAAAACTTCGAGAATTCGAATCCTTTAGATAACTACGTAATGCAGCCTGTTTCGTTCTCTTTGTGCAAGAAAGAAGGTTTATGAAGAGACGATGACCATCGTTCTATTGCAATTTCAGATTGCTCCAACTGTACTGAGCTTTACAGTTTTCTTCGCACTCTCCAACGACTCGACCTTTGACTACCTGCCCGAATCCTCTCAGTGGTTTGTCGCTCCACAGCCAACGACCTCTTCTTCTGACACATCTTGGATCATAACGAAGTGGATATCGCTGCTCTTGCATAGTATTTTGCAAATGCTTGTCTGTCAATCCAAGAGTCTTGTCCAATATGAATAGTCCATCATGTCTAATAGTATTGTAATTAATAACGGAGAATTAAGTGATGAGCACTCCTTGTATTGGAACCGTTGTTGTGTTTGTTTATTTTTCTTTTCTCATATTATATTGGGGATAGATATTATATCAGTTTAAATGAATCTTGCCATCTTTTCCTTGACATTTTTTCCGTGGCCATTTTTGCATAAAATCGTAAATCCTATGTATTTTTTAGTGTGCTGTTATTATTTTGTATCAATGTTGAGGGCGATCCTTATACCCTTACGACTGATTAAACAATTAACAAGTTTACACACATCCCTTCTTTAGCTATTTGGCTCACTTTATTCTTTCTAGGATTTCCAGTTTTGATCTTTACCTTCTAATACATCTATCAAAAGTACTTCCCTGTGTAATACAGATTATTTCAAAGAAAAAAGAGGACAATATTAGGTAATAGATGAAATATTTGTCACATTAAAACAGGTCAGTGCGAGAGCACGTATTTCCCCTAGATTAAATTCCAATAATAATGATTAGAGATGTGAAAATTGTCTAAATCTTCGTGAGTGTAAATCAAAAAGAGAAATACACGTTGGTAAGTTTAATGGAAGACATATCTCCCTACAGCTGACCACTATGTGTTCCTTGTACTCTAATACGCTTGAATTTTCAAATCCTTAATAATGGTCTGTTTACTTCACCCCACAGCATCAATTTATGTAAACATTGAACAGAAATCCCGTTATTCGATACTCTATCTTCCTATTTTTTCTCTACTTATGGAGACATTAAAAAAGCCAGTCTTTTTCCTTCAATGTTACTCTGTAGCCTTCCTTGACCCTTTTTTCGAACATGGATCTATCTCTGCTAACATCAAGATATCGTCAAAAAGGTAAGAATACATTTCAACTTCTTCTTTACAGAAATTGCATTTCTGTTCTTCTTCCAAGGAGTGTTTAGAATGTGTTAAAGGGACCTAATCATCAATCGGTATCGTAATAGCCCCCGAAGGGAGTTTGTGAAAGGGTTCTATAAAATACATTATGCATGATTAAGAACGGATTCCTCAAGTGCACTGCGAGTTTGGAGTAGTTGTTTTTCATCAAATCTTTGGGGTCAGTTCGAGTTCTTGAATATTTTTATTGAATCTAATTTGAGTCCTCAGATTTCTTTTAAGCTAATTTAAGACCCATTTTTATAATATATGGTCCATAGTGTTTAAGCTTACCCTGAGTTAAGAATAGAACTATTTTCCAGTAGAAGTGAGTCGTGAGTCTTAGCTATTGAGTCCAGTTCAATGAGTGAGCCTTTGATTATGAGGTCAAGTATTCAATACATGAATTCAAGGCCAAGTTGAGTCCAAATCTCCACCTTCTAGTATTATCTAGAATTACGTGTAATATTCGCTTGTTAGAAGTCCTCATAACCCAAAGATGACTCACTATTAGTACGCTTTAGATTATGAAAACTCTAACTATGATTATAATTTCTATCGCAATTTCCCTAAAGAAATTTATCTGAAGAAATATTGATTGATTAATTATGATTTAAGGATAATTACTAATCAATTATTATTTTCAATCATGTTGCTTGGATTTCGAAAGAGCAAATGTTTAGCTATTTTACAAAAATTTACTCTGTTAATTCATTTTATGATAGGCATGTTTCCAAATAAAGAACAAATGCATATTTTATTTTATTGGTTTTAGTGGTTCATGGCTTCTTTGTTTATCATTCCTCTTTTCCACTTAGCAATCAATGTCCATACATAATTTGTATTTCATGATAATACAGTCGTTTACTAAAGATGTTGCATTCAGTGTCCTATTTCATCAAGAACTCACGTCATCAATAAAATTCTTTGTTTATGTGGTTTTTAATGAAGAATAATGAATATTGTTCTTCCTGTTTTAGTGGATGGTCGAGTCTCAGTACAAGTAATACTTCATTTATATATTTAGTTTTTTTTTTTGCGAAGAGTGGACTGTAGCTATAGCAAGACTCTTTACAGTGTGTATTACCCGATAATATATCAAAATCTTCTAGTACCATTATTATGACCAAGTTAAATATAAAATAGAGGGGGTTTAACCAATGACTATGAACAGTTTTTTAGATTTTTTTCGGAGGGGGGAGTAATTACTTTTTGTCAAAACTTTTAGACTGTGAACAATTTTTCTTTACCTTCACCTTTATTTATTTGACAACAGCTGCTGTATTTTCCAAAACAAAACAAAAAGAAGAAATGCCAACAAACAAGAAGGGGTGTACTCCACCATCTGACTCTCTTTTTTTCACAGGAGTGCCTCCTACATAACTTTAAGGGGAGCTTATGTATTACAGTTTGAGAGCCCCTGATCTAGGAAATGATAAAAAGTTACGACATAGCCCTCCCATTACACAGTATCCCTATAGACTGTAAGTAATTATGGCCCAATTCATAATAGATATATTAAAGGAACAGTTACAGTACTTTAAATAGTGTATGAAATTAAGTGCAATTCTTTCTTATCTCCAGTCCAACGTTTGGTTTCGACTACAAGTCTCTCCTTTATACTCCATAACTCACAACTTCCTAAGACTAAGTATCTAAAAAGATAATCCGAAAGGGTTGATATTCCACTCTGATTCTCAGACGTAAAATTTGTTTATAATTTTTTCTCCGTTTTTCTTTCTTTATTATTCAAAAGCTTGCAATTATTGAATTTATATCTACCGTTTTGAAAAATCAGCTCTGTCCAGAAAATAGGATTTCCTATGACGTATAGACGATATTGCAAAACCAACTACATGAGAAGGGAGGGTTGGGGAATATAATAAGGATAACATATTCTGAAATATTTACAGATTATGAACATAATGGGATTTTTATGTCCATAGATGTGACAATTAGATCGATAGGGGCCGTGTTTCTCTCCCCCTTTGTCCCTACCAAAAAAAGTGTAGGAAAAATATTAGACTTCTGGTTTAAATAATATTAGTTTTTACCCGTATATGGATAGCAAGAGTAATATACACGAACATATCAATAATTATTTCCATTTCTGTTATGACTCTGTTAGGTTATATATATATATATGTATGTAAGTAGAACCATCAGGCCCATGCATGAGTAAACAAAATAAATAATAATAATAGTAGTCAGAAAAAATGCTTCAAGAAATAGGAGTAACAAAAGATGGTAACTCGTTTGAGGAGGAGAACCCCGCATCATAAAAAAGTGCTTCGTCACCTTATTTATTTATTTGAAAGTCTTACGATTGACAAGGATGTTGAAATCCTTGACTATTGAAACGACTCAATCAACGGTAAATGATTCAATAATTACAATTATTAATATAGGAGTTAAGTAGAAATATAATATAATAAAATATGTCAAAAAATTATTTGGAAAAATTATGTACGTATTTAATAACTATATTGAACGTATAGCTCTCAATCAAATTAACAAGGATCAAATTTACACATTAGTTACATACTCATAGCCAGAGCTGTTCACACGTTATACTTTAAGGTTGTTGTTTTTTTGTCAAGTTGCAACTCTTTAAGATCTAGTCCAAGTTGTGAGTTCAAGCCTCCAACTCAAACCCAAATAAACACACATTTTTATAGATTCTTGAAATACATAACGTTCAATATTTTAAATAGTATTATGTTTGGATATAGCCAATGGTATTCGAGTTATACGCTAAGTGAAGGGATTTTATGAAAATTAATTTTAAAGATCAAAGTTACATGCGGTTTAGCGTGTCCACTAGTCAGGAATGCCATATAAAAATACATAAATTTTAATTAATTAATAATAATTTTGAATAAACAATCTTTCAGAGACTCAATTTTGCAGTTTTATTCATGTATTAATGTTTGAGTTTGAAGTTTTTAACTTCTATCAAGTCCAAGTCAAGTAATGTAATGAAATATGGCACTCTTAACTAGGTAGAAGCCTATTTTTGGGACATACGAGAAGAATTAAAGATCCATTATCTGTAGTTCAGAAGTAACTCTTTGATTGTCAGGTTTACTAATCATACAGTGTTCCAAAAAGCATAAAATTCCTGTTTGTTCCCCTTCTGCTACAATGATTTTTTATAAGAAACTTCCATCCTTATCTATTAAGAATAAAAAAAAATATAAACAAAGAAATATAATCTTATACATATAATTGAACACCCCATAAATTTTGTAGCGCTCTGACTCTCCAAATCTGTAGACAAATTTATAGGTACGTTAAATTTATAGTGTCTACATGCCGATATTTATCATATGAAGTAAAGATTCAGGATTTTATTAGAAGGCGTACTCCTCGTTTATTCAAAGCCGAGTTTTGTATGTACCGCAAATAAGTGAAGATAAAGAAAATAGCCGAAGTATAATTAACTACATAATATTTTAAGTTATTTGGTCCAAATATTTATTTATGGTTTGATGATATCTGTCATAAGTGATGGGGGAAACTTATGCATGTAAACAAGGTATTACGTTGTAGAATAACGCAACCTATGATTTTAAAAGAATTTTAGAGACCTAAATTTATCATAAACGTTTGCTAATATTTAGGAACTTGATTTCTAAATTGTTCGTAGCATAATTATTTACTACCCTTCTTATACGAATTAAAATTGATGTACTTATCCTTACATAACTAATTATCAAATTACCAAGGGCCATACATGGTACACACCCACAGTCACAATCAGACGCAGATAAAACTTTAACTATACTTGAAATCCAAAATATATAGATAATATAACTCAACATAAAGTTCTGTTGTTTACCTATAGTCTAATTGTTGTGTCTTGAACATTGAGTTATACCCAATATTTAATCAATACAAAGCTTAATAAGATCATACAAATCTGTAATATAATAATCCAATGGTCCAAATAGTAGAAAAAAGAATGGTATAATATATAAGCGACCACTAACCAACTTATCATTTGGTTAGCGAAGGGTATGCTAAGAGATGATACGTGATCAGTTGCACTGAAATCCTCGGGGACAATAGTACTCACTTTTTTAGACAAAATGTAATATTTCTAGATTAAATTGTCAGGTTTTGTAACTAAACCTCACCACCATTTGTATTTCCCGCTCTTTTTTTTAAAACTATGTATATCTTGTTCATTATTGGTCAAATCGGCTCAAAAGATAAGGCATTGTAAAGGTGTGAGTATATACATTTTCTGAAAAATATAGCCCTTGGTCAGTTCAATTGTGAATTATCGTGCATCGAGTATGGAGGTCTCAAAGGAAAAAATTCGCCATATTTTACATTTTTATTACCTGAGGGGGAAATATGCGCCGAAAGCGACCAAGAAAAATTTGAAATGTATTTCGGAGACAATACTTTTTTTATTTTTGTTGCACAACAGAGGTTCCAGCGATCTTTTTTTGCTCAATTCTGCCCTCTACTGTGAACAACTCGACCGTTTGAAGCTAGCAATAAACTGAAGTTGCCAACATTGGTGAATAGGAGACAACCCAAGGACACTCTTATCTGTATGGAAAGTTATTATGGATTCACCCTACTGTCCGGACCAGTCAATATGTGACTACCACCTGTTCCTGTCTATGGCAAACGCTCTTTAGGGTACAAATTTGGTCTCAATAGATGCCGTCAAAATTGTTTGTTCGAGTTTTTTGCCATTAGAGAGAAGGGATCCTACTAAAAAGGCATTATGAAGTTGGATTCTTGATGGAAAGAAGTTACTGGACATGATTGACTTAAAGTGGATGATTTTATAACTTCACATAGAACAAAAAATACTTCATTACTTTTTCCCTAACCTATTATTCCCTCACTCACACACACAGGAAATAAAGTTAAGAGATACAATGAATATCACATTGTTGTAAATCTTGGATGATGCAATTTGATGTCTAACATGTATTTAATCAGCTTGAAACGACAAAACCTCTTAATTTAAGTTAGTATTTAACTGATTTTTTATAAAAGAGTTATCATTTCCTTACAGAACCAAATCGCAAGATTCAATACATAATAGTAGAAAACTAATTGTTACCTGCGAATTTGTTTTTGGCAGTTTATCTTAGATAATAATCAATGCTTATCAAGTATTTCATTTTTTCGAATATTAAGAGATTAAAATATAGATAACAAATGGAAAGTGTAAATATTTGAGCTACAATTTGTTTCTTTGAAGAAATATAACTACTTGACATATTGAAAGGATAAAAACAGTTAAATATTAGATTATCGTGCATAGCACTTGAAAATATGGCTTTATATTATTTTAATTACTTTGAATGAGAGCCAACAGGGATTTCAGCAGGATAATATTTTTCTGATTTTTAAAAAAAAATTCAAAAATTAAATTTCAAACATTAAATTTTTTTGATAATAATTTCAAAGATTCACATCATTCACAACATATTAATTTTTCTTTTAAATTAAAAAAATTAACACCTCTTCATATGAAATTTAATTTTTAGAAAAAAAATTTCAAATATTAAATTTTTTGGAAAAGTTTCAAAATCTACAGCTGTTAATTTTTAAATATTCATTTTGTAGTAAAAACAAAAGTTCCTTAATATAGGGGTTATAGCCCAACCCCTCTGACGCCCCTGGTCAATTAGAAATGTTGATGATAAACCAATTTGAAGTTTTTGTAATTGTAATTTAAGCTTTTTAGAGTCCTAATTTGAAAAATAGATACAGTCTTGTATTCATACATAAGTATTTAGAGCAAAAAAAATACTTAATTTGATGAGTATCAATTATGATACATAAGAGTCTTGCATTATTTGAAAGCGTGACTTGAAAAAAAAAAAAATTATAAAAAAAAAGTATATATATATTTATATTTTTAGAACATTGCATGTGACTCTGCTATTAAATTGAATTAAATTGATTCTAATAACTTGGGAAAAAACGACATGGGAAATATTCGATTGATTGATACTTTAAAATAATATATCCGTTATAAGGATTTGTGTATTTATAAGAGGTATAATGCTTAACACATCCTAATAAAAACAAAAGATTGAAAATGGATTCAATATATTAATGAATTTTCATCTCCTTTACACTGATATATTTTTTGAACTGTCGATTTATACTAATCTTGCTCTTTATTTCTCAACCTTTCCACTAAAAGGTAGAAAATTAGTTAACAGTTAGTCAATTATTATCAACCTTGGGTCAATTATTCACACCTTAATAAAATTTAATTATTGTGCAACCAATAAACAGCGTTCAGAACATTGATTAGGGGCAAGAAAAATAGAAAATCGACGTTAGACTCAAGAAGAAGTTGCTGTTTTGAATATATTATTGTACATTAGTGTTGTCCTGAACAAAAAAATTGAATTAGCTCTTGTTGAGCCTGCTAATAAAAATGAATCATAGTTAACAATAAGGAAAAATATCTGTGTAACTACAAGATGATTTGGACCTTATCGTTTATTTATCTTTCTTAATGAAAGGCTTAGATATATAACAATGACATAATGTACTATCTCTTTATTAATGTTCTGTATCTTAATTGCTAGAACTCAATTAAATTGATCCCTCAAATGTTAGTCACTAAATTAATTTTTATTTCATGATAGTAACGAATTATTTACTGATTAACATTTGAGCAAACGATAACCAATCGACGTTCAGAATACTAATAAAGGTACAATACACAACATTAACATAATCAACTGTTTTCGGATATTCTTTCTTTCTCTTTGAGGATGAATAAAGACTGAGCGATACAAAGACGATCATAATATATGTAATGTAAAACTAAAGAACGCACTCGTACATAGATGAAGTATAAGTGAATATTTAACTGTGTAGTCTAAGGGATCACTGATCGATATGTAAGTGCAGTAACTTCAATGCATTATGTTTTTTAACAATTTTGATAATTTCTACAAACAATCAATCAAATTACATTTAATAAAAACAGATTGACTAGATATTTATGTAATTGGAAAGTAATGGAGATCAGCAATTTACTTATTTACATATTACATGTATATAATTATTTGAATCAAAGGTCCAATTCCTAGCACCGTCAATTCTAAAAAATATAAAATAGACCACTTCAGCATAATATGCATGCATGTATGATAATTGCATTTGAAGTAAAATACACGATATAAATTTCACTCAAACTAACTAAAAAAACCCCAAAATTAAATGCATTTTACAAGTGTTATTGTAGCAATCGTGTTAGTACAATGTACATTCTAATTAGTATATAGTCTACCCTTCAATTTGTAGCAAGATACATGGTATTCACCTTTTTTATTATAGACACACACATATGTTTAATGGTTGTCGCTTTAGATAGCAAACTAAAATCCGGTTTTTTTAAACCTCTTACTTCCAAGTACAAGGAACTCTACAAAAGAAATTAACTTTATCAATACTAGGGCTTCTCAGTTCCTAGGAAATGTTATTTATTTTTACCAAATTGTAAACTTTAATATCTATCATGGATTTGATTATTATGATACTTCGATAGTTATTTACTTAATATATGAAATAATATTTCCATTATAACCTATAATATGAACGATATCCTGGAAAATCAATTTTTAAATTTCAGGATGGGATAATAATATTAATTGCCTTGAAATTTAAGTAACTTCTTATAAAAACAAATATTTTTAAGTAATAAATTCGTGAAAAATCTCGAATTAATATAATTTTCGTACGTTAGAAGGTGAAGTTATAATTAAGTATTCATTTATTGGTGTGTGTTAGATGCTTTGTTGTGCATCATTTTTTGTCCATGTACATTATTTATACACTATAACATTGTTCGTTAAAAATCTTTAATTTAATTAAGTCTTCAATATGTATTCAAGTTTTTGTTTAATGAATTACGTATAGGAAGCTTCTATTATTATAAAATTAAGCGCGAGATTTATTAAAAAAAAAAAAATCTTGGAAATTTCTTGTAAAATCCTAATACATTCAGGAATACGGGATCCCAGCAGTATACGTCTAATTGACACAATGATATTTTTTCAACGCATGAACCAAACTAAACCTTGTTATTTATCAATAAATATAATTATTCATATAACATATATTCATGAATAACCATGATAAATCAGGCCAAATAATACATGGATAGATAAATACGAGTAATTGAAGAGCATTAAATAATGTTTTTGCATCATTTATTTTTTACCTTTTTTGCTCTAATAATTATAATATCATCATTATAATTTGAATCGATTACAGGAGACCAAGTGAAAGTAAAGAACAGGGAAAATAAATATTAAGGTTTGCAAATTCAAATAACCATTACAGTTATAATTCGAATGTAGATAATTTTGAACCAATTTGGATAATAACAAGGTAGTTATTGGATTGATATTAGTAATATATTCATTTTTAAACACTATTCCAAAAAGACAAAAAGAAATTAAACCAGTGTAGGGTTTATGGGAGATCACTGCAGACAATACCCCAATTTTAAAATTTAGATCATGTGCTGAGTTAAGGAAGATCTTCTTAGACTATAGATGCTCAGTTATTCTAAAGCCTCATATTTTTGAAATAAGAACATTAAAAGTTTTAAATTGCAGGGCCTGTACTCTGAAACTGACAATGACACTGATCATACAATAATCAGTGTTATGATCTGTGTCCTTGCCCGTGTCACTGTCAAGGATACTGATAATACAATAATCGTTTAATTTCTTCAGCCATCTGAAACACACCTGATTATATTGCCAACTAGTGGGTAATAAATATTTTTTTCAGCATTGGTTAGAAGGTACTATGGACATTTCTTTGAATCAGGTTTTGTTCATAGTCCAATGAATTACACTATTGACATTGCCTTCCCCTCCTCCAAGATGCTTCTTGTTATTTAGAACCACATTGATGAATAAGATACAAGGGTACCATAGATCTACATCAATAACTTTTAGTTAAGTTGAATATTAATCATATTATGATATCTTCTTTTTATAATTTCGAAACTCGTCTCAGAGGACGTGTAGTCAACTAGAAGGCAGGAAAGAGGGAAATCAATTTACCATTAAATTGTTCCACTGATTTTGCAAGAAATTATCAGCTTATTGTTCTTACATATACACATTGATAATTCGATCGAGTAATTAATTACCTGTAAATTGATTTTTACAGAGGCAAATTATTATAGAGTTTGTTTTAGTTCTCGAGGATTTTGGATTACGTGTATTTCTCAGAAGCAGATATTACTTGTAATTCTAGGTATCATGGTAGATTATGATGTATATATTATTTATTGTATCCATCAACAGTTGGTAGTAGTCCAATTCTTCCCAACTGTAAGACTATTATTCATTTGATAGGAAGGAATTGTTCACAGCTTTAATAAAGTTATGAGAGTTCTCCCAATTAAGGATCAAACCACACTTAAACTATGTAAGGCAAGAGTTGTTAAAAAAATAACAGCTGACACAAAAATACAGAGTAGATTTTCATGTCAGTGGGATAACGCCGCAAGATATCAACATTCTTTCAAAAACATAGTCAATATATAAGTCTATGCATTTGAATGAGTGAATCCTCATGAGCCCTTAACATGTGTTTGAAAGGAATACATTAGCCCACATTTGTTTTTGTTTTTTAAATGTTCATCGATACATAATATTTATGTTGTACAAAGT
This sequence comes from Lepeophtheirus salmonis, assembly GCF_016086655.4. Lineage (NCBI taxonomy): Eukaryota > Metazoa > Arthropoda > Copepoda > Siphonostomatoida > Caligidae > Lepeophtheirus > Lepeophtheirus salmonis. The sequence goes on along the minus strand of NC_052136.2, from coordinate 17,082,331 downwards.
AGGTATAGGATAGAAGAAGTGCTAATATTTTTTTTTCTCACTAGGTTTTCCAGTGTTAAGTATATAGCAACTACACGTAATGTACCTACCATTCAGTAGAAGAGGATGGTGTATTTACACATCTATAATTTATGTAAATTCAATTAGTTACTGACTTATTCACAACGACATTTGTATGTACTAAATATGTTTTTAAATGAAAAGTCATGCGTACCAATAACAAATAGCTCAAATCCCTATATTGTACTAAAGGATTGAAATGATACTCCTCTCAACAACCCCTTGCTCTTCTTTCAATCTATTATAATTCCACCACATGCAAGTGTACACACTCAGAATCATAGTTCATTTCAATGTTAAAGTTCATCGTTAATTTGTTCATATCTCAAGAGGGTTGCTTGATCCTGGTTATTATTCACTCCCCCCCCCCTCTCTATGCCTCTTCCTTACATATAAATTATAAATACACACGGTACATGTACAGTCGTAGTGTTTTAAAACTTACTGTGTACATACATATTATATGTACGAGCATATTCCATGAAAAGATTATTTTTTTGTTACCTCTCTCATTATTTAACAAAAAACAAATTGAATAAATGTTAAATAAGATTTGTATGGTGTACATTAGACTGGTTCTTAAAATGTTTTTTTTTTCGAAACATTGGGGGACATAGTCCAAAAGTGTTCCTTTTGGTAAAAAAAAAGGACAAAATATATTGTTTGAGCTTCATTTATCAATGTTTCAAACTTGTGAACAGCCTTCAAAGTTATAAATTTTGGGATTTTATGAAAAAATAAATCAATTAGAGCAATTTGTTATAAAATAATTACATTAGATAAACAAACAATCAATCAAAAGTGTGAGTATATTTTCTTCTTAAGCTATTATTTATTGTAAAAAAAATGACGAATAAAATATCACTGTACCGTGTATAACACAAAACTTTTTTTTAAATGTTTGTATAAGATAGGATATAAACTTTTTTTAAAGCGTTTTTCAATGTAAAATAATGAATATTTCAGACAAAAAATCATATTTTGAATACTTGGATTGCAACACTTCTTCTTCATTATACTTATCCGTTAACAGATAATATAATTATTGATAAAATAAAAACATTAAAGACATGATGCAAAAAAGATTTTTTAGGCAGAATTCTACATCGAAGAATACAATATAAACGTCCAAGAAGAAATTACTTTGCTAGGTCATACGGCATATAACTTTTCACTTAAAAAAACGATTGTTTATTGAATCTTAATAATTTGAGAAAAAAAAATCATTTTAAGAGCCAGTTTATTCTATATAGGTACTACATATCTAAAACTTTGAAAAAATATCCCTAATTTCTTTACAATTGTCACCAGTATACATATGAAATATATTATAATATGGTGTGTTCTAAAGTTGCAAGTATACGACACGTCACAATCAAATTGATCTCATATATATGTAAATAACAGTTCAGACACTTTAATAATTGTCAACTATTATTAATTTTTGCTACTATGACGATGGTTTCAACAGTTTATAAACTGCAAATGAAAATATCAGCGGTTGTTCAGTTAGGGTAACTGTTTATGACAGTTAAAATAAATCTTTTCCTGTTCCTGTTATGGGTCATTGAAAAAGTCATACACTTTAAAGCGCCCTCTACTAGGAATCACTTTCACTAATATTATAGTAAAGTACTCCAATTAATCAATTGCATTCGTTTTGTCAAAATTTTAGTATATTTCATGCATGAAAACAGTTTGCCGTTATTATTAATTTAGGCATAATTAAAGTATATATTACTCTTATAAATATTGGAGCCTCTTTGGTCGAGGTTGATTGATGGTAAGGTCATTGGGTGATATTTATTATGACGTTATTAAACAAAGATTGTTCTATGGGACGATTTTTACGTCCGATTCGGACGCGTCCTTTAGAATTAGGACGAACACAGAGAGGCCTTAAAATGTTGGTCTTCATGTAGTGGAGTATTTCTTAGTGCCAAATGATTGTTTCTTAAACGTTTAGCTCAAAATCATAAATATGCCCTAAAATAGGCACCTTGTATCAGTTTACTATATTGGAATTGAAATCTATCAGAAACTTGTTTATCAAATTATAAACCTTTTCTTTCGAAAATATAGAAAACTATGGCTTTATATTTGATCATCTCAGAAAATGATTAATAGAGAGAGCTTTTGCATTTCTCGACTATCTCATAATAAATTATAACTAGAAATGGGATTTGTATAAGTGAAAGCGGGGGAAATTGGTATTGAGATTGATGGTATTGTAAGACTCTTTTTAATATAAGCTGCCTTTTATATAATTTTGGGGATATAAAATGAATTACTGCTCTAGAGAAGAAATTGGAGGGAAAATGTCAGAATTATATTTAAAAACATCATATTTATTGTGTTACTCATTAGAAAACAATTTACAGCTAAGATAGAGAAACATTCTTCTTTTGGAAGGATATACATATTAACACAGCCACGGCTGATCAAAGAATGAACACAAAAGAAGAAAGAGTACACACTCAACTGTTTTTCTTTTTCTAATCGCTATACTTAGTTTTCTCTTTAATACATACCCCATCTTTAATTATAACAGAGATGTCTTCTTTTGCCGAGACAAGTCATTTTTTACATCCTATCCTCAGTGTTTGTGGGATTTTTATAAATTCATTAAATATTCAGTTTTCTGCAGAACAAAAAGTTAAGAGTCGACCAAAATAAAGAAAAATCTAAAAATATTTTTTAAAATTAATTTAGTATTTTGATTTATTAATATCTTATCCTTCAATTTGTTAATTTCAAAATATTATTAACTACCAACCTGCCATCTAAAATTGACACTCATCTGTTTAGTTGTATAAAAATATGAACATAACAGATGCAAGATTGTGATTTATATTTTTCAAAGCATTTATCATCATTCGTGATGAGGGAATATCTAAATATAAAGTAATCACTAGTGCATGTGTTTATCGAAGACGGAAATTATTGCTGAGGATGTGTTGTGGAGTTATAGACGTAGGTCCTTATTAAACTCAAAGTAGAGTCGAGGATCGATATCCGAGTAATTCCTGCCTAATGATATGTTCTTAATGAATAATAAGTGGGATTTGAATTTGATTTCTTTTCTTGCCTCTTGTAGCTACCAATAGCTAATCCAAACATACACCCTGACAACTATGCTGTTTTTCTTTTCAACATACTTCAAAAATTGCGGGATTACCATACCATTGTTTGGTTTCTTTTATTTTTACATACCGACAGGTAATATTTTATGCAGCTCTACTAATTGGACTACCTGTCCTCTTTTTTGTAAATCATTAAATATGGTTACACTATTATGAGTATAATACCATGTTTGAAACCAACATAAAACTTTGCATCGCATAAATGTAGTAATTTTAAGTGTTTTTCTATAATATGTATTCATGCTTAAAAATAACCTGATAGTATCTACTATAAACATTTTGCAAGGTATAATCCAGACCCGGGACACTTATATTATACTTGTATTACTTACCTTCTCGGGGGAAAAAAGCGAACCTCCAAGTTCATACCAACAAATCCATATACATTAGTAGATCCTAATTACTATACAAGGAGTCGTAAAGCAATCAGTTTTATTATGGATTTGATCCCTTTGTTATTATAGGGGTGTGATGACATTTCATTGTTTTGTGAGTGCTTTTTACTATTGTTAATGAACATCATAATTACAATAATTACTCCAAATCATATTTGAGAGAAACAATCATTTCTTTAGAGTAAGAAAAAGAGGAGGAAGCAGTTGACAAAGAAGAACCAAGGTTCTTTAAAGCCACATATTATCATTAGGTTAAATAGAGTTCTGATTGAATTAACACCCTTGTTAACATCACCTGTCGGTGATAGGATTAAAAGCTATGAACCGAGTGGCAATCCGTCCTCTTTATCTTGAGTAAGTTATTTAACTAAGTGAAATACAGCAAGATGTTGTTGCTATTAATGATATCAGAGTTGACGTTACTTTAACATTTTCCCTCATAGCTTATGCAATTTGGTCTTTCCTTTAGGGAGGTTTCGTAATTAGTTATGGAATTATTCATGGGAACTCAAAAAAATGTGGTTTAGACAACTACTCTAAACAAATATATGTAGATCACATGGTCTTAGCTTTGTTATGACTTTTTTTTTTTTAAAGAACGGGGAGGGGAAGGAGTTATGGAAATAAAATATATCAGCTATAAATTGTTTTTATGGGCTGTCAGCATTGTTGACCATCTTGGGAGTATAAACAGTAAATTTATAAGAGTAAAGACCTATGTATCATAAAAATTTGGACGCCAAATTGGGATCGACAAATAACAGGACATTAATATGATTAATGGAAAAATTAAGGTTTAATTACTTTATTATTTCATAGCAAAATTATCTATTCCAGTTCGTATTTTTTAGCCCATAATGAGACCGAAAAATCAAATAATTTAATTTTATTATACCTCAGACGCCAATTGTTATTCAAAATATGTTATTAAATGAATGTGTGTAGCCAATAAATTAACTATTACAGTTGTAATAACAAAATGATTCCGATTATTCTACTTTTCTATTCCCTAATCCATCAGAAACAAAATTTATGTAAAAATGTAGCCATTTCTTAGAGTTTTTTCTTTGGTTTCAAGTTGTATTCAATATAGTTCATTAGGTATGTTTAAAGACATTTTATGATGTTTCTATAAGATTATTTGGGAATTTGTCCATTTTATTTTGTAATAAATGTATTTACTCTATGTTGATTCTCAAGATGTCGTTGCTTTGTTGTATGATGAAATCTATTATGTCCGTGAAAAAGCTCCATAAATATATAGAAGAACCTCCTACATTTAAAATAGCATTTGTTCAAGGATAATCTATATAAATAAAGCAATGTTTGTACTTCTGTTTAATAGTCTGTGGAGGACTCATTTTTAACTACGAGCGTGTGTTGTTATACCTCATCCATATAATAATAGAAACCTTTAAGCGAATGCTCAAGCACGCCTGCTACAAATGAGGTAGAAGAACAAATAAATTACTACAATGACATAATATAAGTTTTAAAGGCCATTTGTCGACTATTTGTCATTTTTTTTTTTTTTTTGAAAAAAACCAAGTAGTTTTTAAATTTAAATAGTCAAAGTTATATATATATAATCTAGCCTGTGAAATTTATAAACTTCAGTTTTTATGAACTTTTTAAATCTAAGATCAAGCTTATCAGAGGCCTCTATTTTAAAATATGTTTACATTTGACAATTTAAATCTAATTAATGTTTAAATTTTTTTTGACAAATGACCTTAGGAACTTATGTATAAGTTCTTCGTTTTTCTACCCCATTTGTAGCAGGTGTACTTGAGCCTTCTCTTACAGGTTTCTAGTATTATATGGCTTAGAGCCACATATATAAAAAGAAAATGGGATTAAATATATTTAGGCTTATAAATCCTTAACATTTCTTAGCGTGCAAGTTTTGGTTATTGTTTTGTTTTGAAATAATAATCATAACAGCTTGGGAAAATAAAAATAAACAGACAAAATGAACAATGTTTATTTTCACAAGCTGTTATGGTTATTATTTCATTCTTGAGGAGAAAAGCTCCAAGTATTGAGTAACTGCGTGAGAGTGTGCTCATAAAAAACGTAGAATAAAACTTAAGATTTCATGGCTACTTATTTTCTATTTTATTAAAGTAAAATCTGTCTGTTTGTTGGTGTCTAATACCTAATATTTAAAAATATTCATGTTAAAATTATTGATGGGAATTCTTTTATTTTTCTTTTAGATGTATTATTAAGTGTTTTCACCACAACAATCCATCAAAGAATTAAGATAACATCAAAAAGAACAATATGCAGGTACCAATCGTTTTTTTCAATTTCAAACGTAAAACTGTAATTTTTCTATATAAAGAATATATTATTTACTAGACTCCCACCCGTACTAGATGTGCCTACAGAGCCATTGAAAGCTCTCAAAACCTCTCAAAAGGCCACTTCATAGAGAATACATAGAGTGACCAATTTTTACTTGAGTACTGTATCATTGCAGCTGTTGCTTGGAGGGAATTTATGCTATTTTTGTCAATTGTAGTACTGTATGATTTCAAGCTTATATATATTATGTGTTAACAAAACATTTACACTGTATTTTATGATCAGCTGTTGATTTTTTCTGTTTCTTTCTCTTTATCATTGTTATGTATGTTGATTGGTTAAATTCAAATATTAACTTGACAATGTGGGAAAAGTAATCGACATTTATTTAATGATAATTCTATATTTGTAATTATCGGCTATCTAACAACTGATTTTGAGGATTTTTTCTTTTTCTTTTTGAAAGAGAGGTACCGATACAAAATTAAGTATATATGTGGTAAAATGAAGTCAATATAAAAGTCCAAAATCAAATCCCTTCCCTTCTTTTGTTCTTTTTTTGTCCAGAAACTGAGAATAAATAAATAAATGAACACGTCCAATGTAACTATCCGTTGACTTTTTTTAAGAAATTAAATTGTATCATAAAATAACCTTTTTTTTAAATATTCTTTTTGCATAATTTAAATATTTCAAATACACTAAAAAAATGGATGTCCACTAGACAACATATACTTCTACCCTACTCCTCAATAACGTAATATCCATAATTTTGTTGACACCAAAGGTGTCTGCAGGGGATGGGATGGAGGGGCTCCAGCCCCTCCATCCCTAAATTAAGGAATTATTTCCTTTTACTAAAAAAATTTAACATTTTAAATGTTTTTCCCAAAAAAATTGATTTTCTGTGAATAACAATAGATTTTTGAAATTTTCTCCCAAAAATTGAATTTTTTGTGAACAACTATGGATTTTATAGATTTTTTTCAAAACAGTTAATTTTTGGAGAATAGCTATGAGTTTTTGAAATGTTTTTCCAAAAAAAATCATATTTGAAATTTAATTTAGCAATTTTTTTTTTCAAAAAATTTAATATTTGAAATTTAATTTTGGATTAGGTCCTCAAGCAAAATCTTTTTACCTATTGGCCACCGCCACTTATACATATATGAAGTGTATTATTCGACCTTCATTTAACCTTAACTTCTAGAGGTTAAATCAAAGAGTTATTACACACTTAGTTTATTTATTCATAGGAATTTGTCTAAATATATACATATGTAAATAAATAACTAAATTCAAAACATGAATTACAGTATATATACATATCTCCTCATCAAAAGGTCATAATTAGACACCCATATGAATTATAAATTCAAAACCTTATACATTGGTAATATATGTATATTATGTACAAATAAATTCACCATTAGGAATATCAATTCAGTCTGTTTATTTGGCAAATTAGTGTATTCATTATCAATAAAGTACTTTGCTTTAGTAAGGAGGATTAATCATAAAATAAAATTCAATGAACAAACCTTAATACAACGTTCCACTTATCTGATAAGTTAACTCAAAAACAATTTTGAACAAAAACTATGGGCATTGAGACATGCCCAATTTATTTGTAACTATCATATATTACGCTTTATTTCATTAACGCAAAAATTTACAGTATTTATTGTTGTCAACAGACAATGTTTCTACTTCTTTCCCCTGATCAGTGTTCTGAACGTAGATTGGGTTTGAATTAGTTTTTTTAATTCAGCTGTGAACAATTCCTTGTAATTATTGAATAATTATTCCAAAGTGGTAAAGAATTGGCTTACTATCAACTGATTTTGGCCCTATTTTTTTAGACTTGATATATTTACGTACAAGCCAATATTTTATATCCATATTTGAATCAACTATAAGCTTGTATTCAAATCTCTGGGATAAGCTGATATACTCAAGATTCTCAAATTTTCATTCAATGAATGCAACTTATTTTTGCCTCAATTTGACCTTACAAAAAAAATATGCAAATTTCTATTAATTTCATAGTGACGATAAGTTTTTGCTACTTGAAGTGCTAATTATGACACCTTTAAAAGATGAATAAGCATAATTTGTTAATGGAAATTGACAACAAGTATTCGTGGAAGAATACAAATGTAATCCCGACTCGATTTGTGAAAAATCATTCTGGCTTACTTTTGTGTTGACGGGTCATATATGTACATAAATACGGATCTTCAAATAAATAACAGGGGCGTCTGCAGGGGGTGGACTCGAGGTACTGTAGCTCCCTCCCCGATGAAGGAATTTTTAATTTTTACTAGAGGTTTTTATATATTTTATTTTTTTTTAAAAAAAATTTATTTGTTTAGATTTTTGTACAAAAAATTTAATAGCTATGGAATTTTTGAAATGTTTCTCTTTCAAAAAAATTGGATAAACCAAATAAATATATATCCTGCGAATGCCCCTGAGTAAACATTTAAATATCGAATTAACCTTTTTAGGACATTTATTTGATCAATTGGTAGCTTCATTATTAGTATAGTTCCCTATTTAATGAAGTGCATTAACTTTAAAACAAAATGCAATGAGCAAATTTTAATTTAACGTTCCATATTTTATATACTTAGACTAGTTACTTATCAAATTATATACAAAGTAATTTAAAGAAAGGGGATTTATAATATAGCCAGTTCCCCTTTCATTATTTGATGAATTATAATATTTTATGAATGCCAAAGAAATTTCCATATTGTATGTAGCTACTCTCTATGTATGTCATTTATGAGGTCTTCAATCAATTTTAACGACTTTAAAAAAAAATCCATGTAGTAACTTGATTCAAATTTAGTTCCTAGTACCTACTTTATACTAGAGAACAGAAAGAATATTTATCTCAAAAAAATATCTCATCAAGGATGATGAGCTGATCAATACATTTTGTAAAAGATAAATAATTATACTTTTGTATCAGTACTTTTGCTTTTTAATGAGTTGTTACGCCTATGCAATAGAGATGTTATTTTTCAAAAAAAAAAAAAAATAGAAATAAATAATTACCTATTAATAGTAATTATAGGTAAAGAGATTGGATAGGAATATCTACCTTCCTGGATATTCAGCAGATACATATGTATATACAAATGTTAGATATTAATCAATACATACTCTACCAATATAAAAGACCCCTTATTTCTTACCTTCTATTCCATAAGGATCCAGGAACCCCGTTTTCATCTACTTCACTATTGAACTGTTTTTTACGATGTCTTTCTCGGAGTTTGAGAACACGGGTCTTTAAGTCACATTTATCGATATTAGAAGCACGAAGGAACTTTCTAAAGTTTAGAATCTTAATTCGTTCAGCTGAGGATAGGAGACGAGACTGGGATTTAGAGCGGAAAAGTAGTTTTTTATCTAATTTGTTTGGAATAAGGGGAGGAGGAGAAATAGGGGTCGTGATGTTAAGATTTTCATTATGCTTCGGTGCATGACTCAGGTTCTCAACAATGTGTTGGGGCATTTCAAAAGAATACTTGAGATTTGAGGAGTAGTGGAAACTCTTTACTTTTCGTAGTTTACCATTATGATGATGAGAGGAGGAGCGGGTAATTTTATTGGCCTCCACAGGAGTCCGGGAAGAACGGGATCGATGCACGGATTTCTTCCTCTTTAGTGAACGTGGATCTGTCCATGCCTCACTATGGAAACGCTTAGCAAAGCTTGGCCTTTCCATGGGTCGTGTTGTTCTTTGGTGATAGGGGTTCTGGTGAGGAAAGGAAGGATGATGGTAGTATATGTTAGGATTTGTGCCATAGCAGCCAACAAGACCCCCAGGCTTACAGCAACAGCAGGATGAAGAGGATCGAGGAAGAGAATAGTAATATTCGTACATGACTCGATAGGAAAATTAATAATCGATTAATTAGTTATTTATAGAAACGAAGAACATTAGCTACACTTTTCCACATTGTAGGATATGACTTCAATGATCTTTTTTTGAATACTAACGATACCTGAGAGCCCGGAGTGTGTATGTATGTGTAGAATTATGCCTTTATGTGACGAGGGGAAGCCGCGTATGTTACATTGGTACCTACATAACATAATATTATGTAGTTGCGAGCGTTAAGAAAACAGAGATGTGAAGGAACGAAGAAATGAAACGATTATATATTATACATATATAATGAATGATTAAAATCATTCACATAAGAACAAAAAACCATCATCTTGTATCATTAATAGTATATACTCCAAATGAGTCATTAATAAGGCTTGAACTAAAAAAATAATTGTCACCCCTGCCTAGAATACTTTATATACATATATATATAATTCCTATTGTTTATGTATGTGTACAGGATTCAATGAGACTTATTAAATGAGGCAAACTTATGATAAAATCTCTCCCACAAAAATGTAAATGTAACTCTGGTCTTTTTTTTTTTTTTTTTTTTTGTAACAAATATGTACCTATATATGATTAATTCCATAAATCTAATACTATTTAAAGAAACACACTTTGTACTGCATATATACTACATACTCATATGTTTTAAGACCACACAAAAGTCCAATTAAAGGCCCCTTCAAAGAACAAAAACCTGTAGGGTCTTTAATTAATATTTCATTAGTTGAGGATGAACAGATAATAAAGTCAATCATTTGTTCATAAATGTTTGAGAAAAAGAGAAGGAAATGTCCCTACGGGCCTTAAATCAATAAATGGGATGTATAAAGAAAGATAGGAAAATGATGGACGTTAATCATAAACAGATGCAAAAGAGTCCACCCATGGTTTGAGAGAGAGAAAAGCTATGTAAAAGATCTTGAGGTTCGTTTCATGATTTAAAAAAATATATACTTCATTATAATTTGAGCAGTACATATGTATGTAGAATAGTAATTATTCTAGGCACAATGTACATATTTCTCTATGTTTTTCGACGAATGATTTCTTGGAAAACAAGGCTCTGGAGTAGAAATGTAGGAAGCGCCTCTTAATTAATCGCAGAAAGTGGTTGGTTGAATTGTAAGTTCGAAATAATACATACTTGCATATAAATCATGAAACTTTTTTTCGTGACCATGGAAGACGAAACAAGAGAATCGTAGAAATCCTCATATAGTCTATTTAACACATGTACAATGTACATACATATACCACACAAAGAACAAATATATCCACCGAATGAAACTTGCTCTAATTTTATTGTTTATAAAGAAAATCATACCCTGTACACTTATTATAGAGCTGGAGATTGGGACTTGAGTCTAATTGACCAGCGACGCAAACTAGAATTATTAAATTATCCCCGAGAAAATGAAAAATGACACATCTTAAGTTTGGTGAACCGATATAATCAAATAATTCCCGAATCTATGTCAAAAAAGAAATTGCAGAGCATGTAAACTTTGGGCTAAATTCAACAATGACTGAATTATTTAAGAAATAATTTAGTCTTCTTGTTATCATTATACAGAAGAAACGAGTGACAAACATAGGATCTTTTGCCTCTCAATAAATTTCTTGTCTTAGTAAACCTTTCTCAATATCATAAGTACTACTTTTTGGGTTGGACTTTTTCACAAAACTTTAACAATATTTTTTGACTTTTTTTTAGAAGAGACAGATTTGACAAAATGAATATTCTTAATTTCAACACTCGCCAATATATGTGCATTTATTTTTTGACAAAATCGTTTTCTTTCCGACAAATTTGACTACAAATTATGAGTCAAGGTATGTATGTATACTCTTGTAGGTACTTACAATTATTTAAACGATTTAATGTAAAATATCTATAAAATAGAATACTCTGAAGTCATCCTTAGTCATTTTTGATCAAGGACGTGTGTGAATATCTTTGAGGTACATGTTTTTTTTATTCATGATTATATTAATAGGTATAATGCTATTTTTCTTAGGGCCTATTTAACGCATACAGTTGTAAGTTCTAAGCTTCTTTTTTTGTTTTGGTTAGGAACCAAATATTTATTATTTTTCATTTTCTAAAGTAGTTACTCTTATTCTTTAATTCTTGAAGAGACAAGATCAAAGTATTAAGTGTGACCACGAGTGTGTGTGCTTAAAAACGAAGAAAAGTAACACTGATAATTCATTGAGGAGTTATGACTTAAAAGTATATGTTTTTGTTGAACTTGTAGTAAAATTGAGGATCGAAAATAGAGTATGTTCTTGTCTGATATGTAGGTGAACTTATCTTCCCTTCCTTCCTCTCAATTCATCTTGTAGCTAATTTAATTAAGTGGCATAACTTCTCCTAAACATTCTTCAATTTTCAGGGTTACCATGTTAAATTTCGTTTTTTTACATACCACAAATGCTTACAATTTACAGCCCTATTAATGCACATGGAAAATTAAATCTGCTTTGATATTTATATATGTTTTCGATTACTTTTGAAAAAAGTTTGAAACTTGGATTTGAAAATGATCTTTTTTTTCAAAAGAAAATGATATCTAACTAAGTAAAATATTTAATATGTATAGTGAGAACTTTTGTATCAGAGCGTGCCATTTTTTAGAAATACGTCAATTGTGTAAGATTTGAGAGATTTGACTTTAGGCTTGAGGTGAAAGACTCGCAAAGGGAAGTTGAATCGGAGTTGGAAGGAGAGTCAATTATTCAGTTTCTTTTCCCTTATCAGTGCTCTAAAAGTTGGTCGTTTGAGTTTAAGTTAACTCTTGTTATGAATAATTTCCAACAATTCCCTAGTTGCAAATAATTGCATAACTATCCACTGATTTTCATCATTTTTTTAATATTCTTTTTTGATGGGAAAGCTAAGAGTTTTAATAAAAGTAAGGACATGATTCAACTCGGATTAAAAAGTGAAAAGACTCTTGAGGGAACATCCAAGCTATGTTGTCCTAGGATATAGATCCATATATATCCAATTAATAATGTGATTTACATGTATATCCTTCGAAATGTGAGATACAAGTACTTCATTATTACACATAATTTGAATTTAGGTATATAGAAGTTGAAAGATCCCGACGGATGCCAAATCTATTTAAAAAAATAATAAATGATGATGTTCCAACGATATTGTACATATATGTGTGTGTATTCGTAAAAAGGATATGATCCTAAGAGTCTCTCTCATCCACGAAAGATCCACCATAATTAACAAATATTTACTTATATATAAGTTAAAACATTCATACAAACATTTCATGATGATGAAGATGGAATCAAAATATGAACGTGAATCCCTCTCACGCAACACAGCCTTATTACAGCAAATTATTACATATATCATCATTTTTATAATACATAATGATATAGTTATCATAATAAATAAAATGTAATAAAGTATTTATTATAATATGTAGAGAAAGAAACAAGTCAGAAGGATAATATTTTATGTTCATAAACGATGTACTAACAAAGTGAATAAAAGCTATGTAAACTATATGTAGGACCTATTTATGACCCTCTTCAAGATGTACATTAGGGTGGCTCTTATTGTTCTACTTCAAAAGCCAATGTTTTTTATATTTTTCTCTCAATCGGTCCTAATAATGAAAATATTTTCATATGCCAAATGAGGTCTACTTTGAACTAAATGTGTATATTTCTACACATTAATTGATGCAGATAGTTTGAAACAAAAATGAAAAGTAGAATATCTACAGTAAAATTTCACCAGTCCCAAGAAGAGAAAAGTGCACCAAATAATGGTTCCTTTTGTATTAAGGTAGATAAAGTACATACTAACCCAATAAATCTATATTATTAAAGAAGAGTTTATTTGTCTGTATGAAAAATAGTCACGGGCTACACTTTAAATAGTGCTCCCTGATGTTAATCATATAATTACTTTTGATGAAAAAAATAACACTGTTGTCATACTAATGAAATATTGCAGGCGTGGGCATTTAGCACTGTTTTTATTATTGATCTCTAAAATATAGTAAAATTTATATATATTTACAGTATAAGTTAAGATTTGAATAAAATATCAACGGTGGCATGTAAAATTGAATTAACTCTCGCCTGTGTTTTGTATTTAGCACCCAAGGATCACGAGATTGTTTGTTTTTGATAGTAAGGGCTCTAGAGACTAAAGTACTTATCATTCCTCCCATTATGATATTTTTTTTCTCAAACTCTTAGTATTATTATTCAGGAAAGAACACGTCATATGAATTGATATAAGGATTGAGTAGTTACTCATGAAAAACAAAGAGTATCACTGATGATTTCTTGTGGAATGGTCTTCTATATCATTAAAGCAAAATTTGTCTTATAGCTTAATAACTCTGGCTAATATTAAAATAACTTAACTGCTGTTCAAAAGGTTTGAATATTGAAACTGCAAAAACTACTAAACCAATATAGGTATTGTCGTAAAATGTATTTATGTTTATAGATAAAGTTAGCATATTACATAATTTTAAATTATGAGAATAAATTGGAGATCTCAATTTTTTGATGAGTTAATTTTTCAATAAAGGGTAAAAGACGAAAGAAGCGAGGGTTGCCATCAAATTTTAACTTAAGTCAAAAATATTTGGGATAGAGAAGTTGTAAAATGAAAGAAACAAAATGGAATGGTGTGACAAGTAAAAGTAAAAAAATGATTTTCAATGGCCACCCTTGTAACTAGGTTCCATACTATGTATTATAATAAGGGATAAGGAATAATCGAATGTATCTATGAACCTTTGTGTAATCATCATGACTTTTTTTTTTTTGTGAAAGATGAGTCTTAAATGATTGTAAGACATAAATGAATATGATAACATCACAATTATCATTCAGAGTGCGAGGTAGAGGCACTTGATCATCATTAAACATGGAATCTACAACTACAAGTTTATGTTTTCTGTTAAACACAATATGATTTTTTTTTCATTTTGTCTAAAGAGAAAGGATTTGATAATGACTATTAGTCGTGAAACTTAAGAATCAAATAATAATTTTTAAATGATATTTCTCAATAAATGAATTATTATTTTAGAATATGAAAACCTATTCACAAAGATAATATGATAATATATCTATCCTCATTCCTCAAACAAGGTGTTATTTCATTTAAAAGCTTGGTTGGATTCTAATTAGCTCTTGTTCAACTGGGAATAATTAACAACAATTATTAAATAATAATTCCATAATTAGAAATAATTGGCTAATAATTATCAACCGATTTAGGGCACTTTTTCTGTTTATTTTAGGGAAAAGATTGCAAGAGACAATATTAATAAAGAAAGGGATCTTTGTGAGGAAAAAACTAAGTTTAACGACTTGAAAAGAAAAAAAACTCTTGATGCATGTGCTTTTTCTTCATTTTTTTATCATTATTTAATGGGTCGTCGTTGTGCTAACAATTAACATCTCGGTCTAATAGAAGAATTTTTGCCCATCTTTGGTGTAAACTGATTTAAAAATGCATGGAAAATTGATTTATAAAAATTTAAATATAATTGAAATATTTTCCCTACGCTAAATCTATTGTAAATGTAGAAGGTTCTTTTCTTTATAGCAGTAATTCATTTTCTCTCCCAAAATCAAATAACAATCATCACAGATAATTTAATAAATCGTCATGATAGTTAAGATACAGAACTTCTCAAAAATTCTTCAAATTCTCAGAATTATCATTAGAAATAGTACAGGTATTGGATCCGGATACGATCTTTTTTTTCTAATTGTTCATATACGGTGTCTTTTTTTTTTTACCTACCGCAAATGATTACTGATTTACAACCATAACCATACTCTACAATGTACTGTGTGTATATTAAGGAATTATAATTAAACAATGCATTTATTAAGATTGACCCAATAATTATCTTTGACATTGCAAGTCTCTTACTGTAGTCATTAGTAAAATAGTATATATAAATATATATTTAAGACATGTATAATGTTGTAGATACTTATAAGGCCAATGAATGAATCGTGATGCAGAAAACAAAACGTAATTAGAGCATTTGAGTGTGAGATTAAACTTACTTTTGAAAGACCGAACATTGTACATATTAGTGTTGTGTTTCGGTCTGAAAATCCTAGACGGGTCTGATCCCGTTATGATTTTTATTGGTCCTAACTTATTTGGTTCTTTAAAAAAGTTGGAAATTGACTGGTCTCAAAGAAAAATTCGGTCTGAATAGCTTTTATTTAAAATTAAGCCTAGACGGATTCCATAGATTCATTTTTGATTACGTCAGGTGTGTTTCAAATTGGTGAACATCAATCTACAATAACGTCATATAAAGTTAAATGTGTTCCATAAATCATATTTGTACAACATGATAGTGGAGAAAATTAGTTTATAGACTGAGACTGAAAAAAATGGGTCTATGATATACATAGAAGCCAATAAAAAATGGTCCACAGCTTGAAACCGATTAAATTTCGGTCTACTGTCTGAGATCACGGTGTAAAATAAATAATTCTATAACGGAAAAACAAAAAATCGGTTTTGGACCATTTCTTAACATTAGCAGGCTCATTTATTGTATATAAAACGTATAAACCATTCATTTATAAGAATATTCGTTTTATCAAATCATCCATGATTGCTATCAGTTCCCCTCTCAAACATATACACTATATATATACATAATTATCTCATTATTGAGTTCTTTTTAAAAATGCATAGGAACTATTATAATTTGCAACATCATCCACATTTCCATGCCAAATTTTTATTTTCAACCAATAAGAATAATATTACATATACAAAGAGTTAAGGATTTTAAATACATACAATTCAACCTTTTGATACATTTATAGGTGTCAATATAATATCCACTTAAACAGATAGATATTCAAATAGGCCACATAATGAGCTATAAACTAGAAGTGTGTACTCAAGTCCAGGGGTTGCTTTACTTTGAACGAGGTTTAGATCAAATATAAATGTGCAAACCCCTTTTTTTTCTTTTTTTAAATGTGTTTTTTTCAAGAACATAATTTAAAATCCTTGTTTTTCTTTAGATTATTAGATGCAGAACATTTTTATTTATTGTCCAAATGATTTATATGTTTTTTTCAGTGTTTGCTAATATTTTTTTCAGAATGATGTTCTTTAAGTAATCTTTTCAGTTTTTTGAAAAGGGCCTTCTTTTATGAACTGAATATGATACCTAATTTTTAGAAAATACATTAACCTTTATTGTTTTAAATTATTTCCTAGTAAACTGAACATTTATTCCTGATATAAAAAATTCTGCCCTGTCCAGTGCCCAATTTTGTATACTTAAGCGTGGGTGCGGTAAGTGCCTTCAATGTCCATTCTAAAACTGGCACTGGTGTTACCGTGAGCGGGCCCTCAAGCAAATACAAAATACGTTGCTCTTTCATGGGCGTGACTTTGATTTTTCTTTGAGGGGTGGGGGAGAAATGACAGACTATCTGATAATTTTTTATTATCGAGATTACATTTTGTTTTTCGTGAGAAATTTTGAATATGCCTTTTTTTGTTTTAATACAAAATTAAACATTTTTTGATAGATTTTTCGTTTATTTTTTAATGTAATATTTTTAATTAAATTTTTTTTTTTGTCAATAATTTAACAATATTTATCTAATGTTCAGAGATTCTATATTTTATGTTAAAATGGAAAAATTTAGGTAATTAACCCTATGCTTCCTTCTAAAACCGGCAATGCTAAACTCACATGATTATATTTGGGAGATTTTAGTTCAGTAACTTAACTAAGAAAACTCCAATTAATAAGTACCATTAGTGCCTTGAGTTCGCTTACTAGAGAGTCCAACCCTCTGCTATAATCTGAGATTTTATACGCTAATAAAAAATAGAAATAGAGTATAAGAGTTAGAAACAGAAATTTCACTGGTATTCACTATTCATTTCCCGTACAAAAGGGTTTATTTTGAATTATAAATAATATATCTATTTTTAAAATAATTAATTGATATAACGAGCCTATTTTTGAAAAAATATGGATCAGTTATATTTTATTTTCAAGGCTAAATGCTCCAATCACAAAAATTTGTAGAAATAGTTAAATGAAAAGACATTAGTTTATTGATTCTAAATAGATACTTTATAGCATATTCATCCCAAAAAAGAAAATACATTTTTGATAGAGGGCTTTCCAATAAGAGGTATTATTGTGATATTCAATGAAAAATGCCATTTTTTGAGATAAATGATCGAATGTTTATTTCAATGTAAGGAAAAAGGTATGCGATTAATAATGGAAAGCAATATCTACCAATTGTCCGCCACGTCTACGCTTACAGGACTGTATCCTTTTTATGAAATTTTTCATCACCAAATCGCAATGTGGCTATTGTATGCCCTCAATAACCGTTACGAATTTCACCTTTGAGTTCTTGAAACGACGCTGAGCTATTGGAGTAGACCTTATCTTTCACGTAGCCCCAAAGGAAGCAGTTGCAAGGTGTTAAATCACAATATCTCTTTGACCAATCACGATCACTTCATCGAAAGATAACACGGTCCAGAAACTTTTTCTGTATAAGAATGATAGTTTCGTTGCCTGTGTGGCACGTAGCACCATCTTGTTGAAAATAAATGTTGTCCAAATCCATACCATCCAATTCCGGCCATAATAATTCATGAATCATCTCTCAATAGTGTAATCCATTCACCGCAACTATGCACCAGCCTCATTTTCGAAAAGGTAAGGTCCAATGATCCCCGCCGTACCATATACCTCACCAAACAGTTACACGTTGAGGATGGAGAGGCTTTTCAAAAATAAATCTTGGGTTTTCCAAGTCGACAGAAAATGACCCAAATATGTTTAAGTTTTACGACCCGTCTCTGCCATGTTTTCCCCATTTTTATATTGAATTTTAATAATTTCAATGCGTTGTTAAAGGGTGTTTTGTTCCATTTTTATTAATGTCGTAGTTTGTACATCTACCGAAATATCGGGCTATTCTCAATAACACCTCTTATTGAAATACCCTGTATTGTGATTGATTTTTCCTAGAAATAGTTCCAACATGAAATGTAGGGACTTCCCAACCCTAAAGATACTTTGTCCCATAAGTTATTTAAATTAGATATATTACAAATTCTCAATTTTTTGATCTACTTTATTTTTTATCAAAACATTTATACTTTAACAATCATTTTTTAGTTTAGATAATCAACTGCAACGTCATGAAAACTAACTGATTCCTCCCAAACATTTTTCAAAACATATCATTTTTAGGTTTTAAATGTTATTTTTTTAACATATTTCTTTTATGAGCACACGTACTCATGGTTACTTTAAACTTAAATGTTATCTACTCAAGAATTGAAGAACAATGATACTCTTAATTGCTTTAGAAAATATAAAACACTGCTGAAATTAACAATTACAAACAATATTTGAAATAGTATTTTTTGAAGAGAGGGAATTTAAAACTACAGGGCCCTCAAAAATTGCCTCAACTCCACAGAATGTTAAAAAAATAACCTCCTAAAAAGACAAAACTTGCCCGATACAATCTGCTGAAACGCATGATAGAACGTGTTTTTTTTTACCATTGACTTGTGGTATCAAATAATTAATAATATAGATTACTTTTTATTAGAGATTTTAATTGAATAAAGGTCATTTCTCTCCTTCTTCGACTATCTATGTGTAGGGTTTTATTCCTTATCAATTATTTTAATTGAAATGGTTGGGGGTATCATGAAGTAGGTAAGATTCCTTTCTCGGTATTGACATCTCATTAACTCCTCTCCATATCCTTTTTGGAATGTTTTAGATTCTTACTTATAAACGATATACCCATGTACATAACGATACACAATAATGATTTCCTCATAGGATAGGTACACTTTACACATGTGATACAAAGGGACATTTGTTGTCTCTCCAAAACTTTATTTAAAGACCAAAAAAAGATGAAACTAATTAAAAAAAAACAATTACGTAATTTTATTATTTATATTATTTGACTAGAGAGTGGGGAGACAAAACTTGCACTAACCTTTGATTACGATGTTATGTCTGTTATTTTTGATTACAAGGTTTCATTACACAACAAAATGACAGCTGAAACGGTAATAAAACTTTTGCTCTCAAAATGTAAAAATGTCAAAGCAACAACCAAAAAGGGAACGCGTGTAAGATTTACTCTGGACCGTTGCCAGTGCTGATAAGGCTGCAGAGACCCTTAGTATCGCCATCTGGACTGCCTACAACATTAAGAAGTCCAATAAGGCTAGGAATATTCTTGAAAGCTCCCCTGCAGTCAAGGAGAACCAAAAATTCTGGAGCAATAATATATCGGACTTCTGGCCTATCTCCATGTGGCTCTCATCGAGTCATGCTCCCAACTCTTTGTACTTTGAAGTTTAGAACACCTTGGAGAAAAAAGTCTGATTCAACATTCATCCAAATTTTGATTCTCTCCGAGCTACTATCATGACAGTGTGGTACCCTATGGCCACAGTCTTTATATTCAAAAGCTACCAATCTGTTCGCTGGCGTGTCGAGGCTGTTATTGCCGGCAATGGAGGGCATATTGAATAAAAAAAATCTATCTAAATACAGGGAGCGGGGATCAAATTGTCGCCAAAATATTTTTCTACAAAAAACAACACAAAATATACATTTTTTAACTTTTTTATTGAAAATCAAAACTATGACGAGCATATATGTATAGAGTAGCCATTCATTTGATATAATAACCATTGGCATTAATAACAGCCTCAATACGGGCTCTGAACCGGCCGCAGGCTTTTCTGACCATCTCATTGTCCATGTTGTCAATACCTCCTTGATGGAGTCCATCAGGCTGGCCTTGGTGCTATGGCGATGTATGTTGGTATGTCTCTCGACATAGCCCCAGACAAAATAGTCCAACGGATTAATGTCGGGAGAGTTAAGAGGGCACAAATCCTTGGTTACGACGTCATAACAGTTCTCGGTTAACCACTGCATGGAGATTTTGGACACATGGCAGGGTGCTGAGTCCTGTTGCCACACCCAGGGCCTGTCTCCGGCCACCCCTTGGATCCAGGGCAGAACCACCTTCTTCATAACATCCAGGTAGACCTGTCCTGGATAAAGTCGGTGTCTCTGACCTTCCTGTCGGCGCCCTCTTCCTTAAGTGCCCTCTTTATGGTGGCATCAACATCCCTGGTGTCCTCTAGCTTCTTACGGATACGCTGAACAGTCCGTAAATTCACTTCTAAGGTTGAAGCAATCGTTGAATTGGAGATTTCACCTCCATTATTAACCAATGCCATGACTACGACGGACCTCGAAAGCTCCTCGTTCCACTTATAGCTCTTTATCTCCTTAGCGGACGAGAATAGCTTTCCTATTTGGTATCGGTTTTTTATTTGATAGTGTCGTCTTCAAGTTATCAAGGTTTAAAGTAGGCGACAATCTGATCCCCGCTCCTTGTATAGAATTTAAACATATCAAAAAAAAAAAATTGAATTGTTTTTTCTTGATTCCATAAAAATCACGTTTTTCAAAATTTAGTCATTCTATTTCATGTTTGGGTCCCCATTCTGTACATATTTCTTAACTATTATTAGTGATGTATTTATTGTTTTTATGTTTAAATATAGTATTATTTTTCCGTAAAAGGTTTTTGAACGGACGTCGTTTATTATCAGTTATGACATTAATCTACTCACATAATGAAAAAACATAATTTATAGCATAAAAACATGCATTTTATTTTTCATCTGCTATAGATTTTTCTGATTCTTATCAATATTCTAAACGTTGATTATTTCTACTTGAAGGAACTTTTATTAAGTCGTGACAATTTCTACTATTTAAATTAAGAATAATTCAACAGTTGAAGAGATTTGCGAGACTATCAACTGATTTTGAGGGTATTTGCTTCTCCTTATGAACAAAGAGGTCAAGAGTTAGAATAAAGATAAAGTAAGAAGAGGTAGAATTTATCTTAAATCTAATAGTGTAAGGAAATGAATACTAAATAGTTTCATTCATAGAAGGTCTTACTTTGATTATCCTTACAAGATGGTCTTAAAAGCAATTAAGAAGATGTGTTATATGTTCAAAAGATAATTCTCTAAGGAGTAGTTTTTAAGTTCATCAGGAATCTAACAAACTTTACATCTATATCTCAAAAAGTCCGTCATCCGGCCAAGAGGTAATTCTATAGCCAAACTGGTGCATTGCCCAGGCATGCAACCCATAATAGACGAATAATTCAAGATTCGGCTATTTCCATAGTATAATACCTGACTAATTTTATAAACAGTCGAAAAAATAATTGATCTTAAAATTTGAGTTCAAATCAAGTATTGCGTCCTTTATTGTGAGATCTAGTCGAGTCACAACTCTTCAAAATATGGACTCGAGTCCAAGTTGATTCATAAGTCTCATTTCAAAGTACATACCACCCTCTGCTAGTAAACAATATGTACACTATAGTTATAAACCCATCTTAATTGAAAAATTGATCAAATGGATTGTTAAACGTAGGTACGTACATTCAAAGAAAAAAGAACTCTTCAGTCAAACATGAATTATTTTTATTAAAGGACAAAAAAAAAAAAAAAAAAAAGGAACTATTTATCATTGAGGATTAAAGATTGTAATTTTTGAAGGTAGATACAAAACTTACATTCATATATACTCGTATGCGTACATTACAAACATACAATCATGTCATAGAAACCCGTTTCTTAGAGGTTGTTCTGTCTACATATTGATATGATACTACGAACACTATGATGATGACGTACGAAGATGGAAGTAATAATCTGTTGAAGTCTTGAGGCAGAATTCCCAAATGCTCATCAGATCGTAAATTATTAGTATTTTGTTTTTCGTTTTATATATAAATATAACGCAAAACCAATGAATTGTAGGAGTATGCTCATTCTTGAATGTGCCCAAATCCGGACATGTTCATTAAAACACACCCATGCAATGTAACATATAAAAAGATCAATAAATAATAATACAGAATTGCAGGGCCCATATCAGGCATTATAATATTGATAATGTTAACAAAGAGATGAAGATACATTTAGTGCAACATGCAATCATTTTTACGGTCAACTATGATAATGAAAGAAAAAACCCAAAATGACTCCATGTTTTTTTTTTTAATAATTGATAAGCATTTTTATTAGATGTTCTGTTGCTTCCCTAAGTGGTCAAAAACCAGTCAGAAGAGGTGGAAGTTATACACTTGTGATGCTTCTTATTGATACAAAACATATTAGTCAATATGTTTTGAGGCTAACACAAATTTGATCCAATATATATCCATCAAAATATTTTTTCTTTCGTTAATAATCTGTAGAAATGGGATAAAAGTAAACTAAAAAACCAATTATACACAATGTAGAACCACTGTAGTAAGATTTAATGAAACCCCAATGAGTTAAAAAATTTCATTAATGCAAGAATGACTCTGAAACATCTTTCTATATGTGTGTCTACGAATACTTTCAGTCATAACGTTTTTATGTTTTTCTTAATTACTAATGGTCTTTATTTACTTAATAAATTACATATAAACATTGTATTAAACATATTAAGAGGCTGGATTAAAAAGTTTGTGACTTTTTGAATGAAACAACAACTATTTTTGAAAATAAATCAATATATTTCTCAACATAGTCTCCTTTGAGCTCTATAAATTACATACTTCTAATGTTATTACAAAAAATTTTATCTCTACCAAAAAATAAGATTTTTCGAGGTCCAATATATTGGTATAATCTTTGTCCTTGATTGATCTTGCCTTTTGAAGGTAACCAATGTGGATTGTACGGCGTACATCCCTAAAAACGGTCGTTATGACTTCTATTTTGTCTTGGTGAGTTGTGGGGAATACATGTTTCGGCCACGGTTATGAAACTGAATCTTGCAGCATAAATTGTACAAAGGAACTTTGCTACAATTTGCTTAGGGGTGTATAAAATATTTCATACAAAGCAGGAGATACCTTTTTTTACTTGCAACCTGAACAAGATTTTTTTAAATTTATAAACCTGTGATAATTATTCTTTCATTTTTGAGAAGTAAACATCTAAGTATAATGTTTCATGAATTGTGCGTAAGCTAATTAAAGACAGTGAGTAACGATGAGTATTGTTCGGGATTTATAAGTGTAATTTCTTGTTGGACTCGAAGTAGAATTCAGAATCGACATCCGAGTAAGTCAAGTCTGTATAAGGAGTGGAATGTGTATTTATTTCCTTCCTCTCACGGCTGCTTGCAGCTGATTTAATAAAACTCCACAACAGTAATCTAATCATATTTTATACAGAAGTAAATATGCTTTACTTTAAAGGGGGTGATGCTCTTTTTTTATTTGATGAATATGAGTATAAATTAAAAAGATAGAACCAGGCAGTATGTTAAAAAAAACAAAAGCCAAAAATTAATGTTATTACTTAGACTATTTTTGTTTTGTTTTGTTATTGTTGAGAGGAGATCAGCTTAGCTGTCTTGACGTTTCATTAGGTTAACTATGAGCATCTATGAAATGAATGAAACAAACTCAAACCCTACTCCATTTCTAGTAACAATATAAACAGGAATTAATCCTTCTAGGGCTACATATATACAACGAAGTGAAGGGACACATATCTCGAATTTGTGATTATTCTTAATCATCATCAATAATTTTGACACTTGTATGAATTTTTGATGTAAACTATCGTTCATGAATGATCTTATCTGGCCAAGGGATGTTAAGTCTGAGAATTGAAGGAAGTCTTCAATACTGTCAATATCGTTAAATTGAGTAGCTCCTCATTGCTGCGAAGAGATGATATCTTAAACAATGTCATACTCCAAGGATTAATGGGGTAAATAGAAAATCTGTCCACGATCTGGTGTCCCCTTTTAATATATAACCTTTGTTTCATATTTTCTTACTAGAGATTTTCATTTTGTCTCAGCTTTTCCCTTTTACGATAAGTTTAAGGATTTCTCTAAAATCTTTATATTAAGCAGCATAAAACCCCACTAAAGCGTTAAGTCTTATATCGTCAGTTTTACTTCTCAGTACTAGTGACTAAGGAATATTGTGCAAAAAATAAACTACTTAAAGTAATATATTTTGTTCCATGCTATGATCTTGTATAATATATTGATTTTCAATGGATAAATCATACTTTTCGTTCTCAAATTGGCCTTTTCCTCCATGAATGGATATGTAAACATCTATTCATTTGGTAATTTAAGTGTAATGGAAGTTTGGAAAAACTTAATTTGGAAACTGAGCAATAGGGGTCATTATTATCGACTTCTCGGCGTTGACTATTAATCCTGCATAATTATTGAATTTCTATAGGACTGATAAAAGTGCTTATGACACTATTATTTTTGAAACAATTATAGGAAAGCCATTGGCATAGGTACTCTCTCTTAAATGAATGATATTTCGTTTGTATTTCGTTAGTATTCGAATCTCAATGTATTTTTTTATAGAAACCATTAATTATAATTAAAAATAGTGTCGGTACAAGGATATTACTTTGTTCAACTTTGTGTTTTGTTTAAAAAATAAAAATCGGCCGCTTATATGTGTAAAACAAATTGCTGATCTCAGAGTCGAAGGTATCCTTTCAATCACTTCACTTGGAGTGTAATTTGATATTTATGTAATTGGGAAATTAAAGATTCATGGTACAGAGAATCAAAATCCCTCTGAAAGTCAATAAGAAGAACTGAAAGTTATAGACTCTTCCTTTGTTAGACACTACCAATACGTCTTGTATAGTTTATTTACTACAATGTAGTTTTTCATAAAGTCTTTTTGAGCTTAATTCGCTATCATTATATTATTGCAGACTTGATTCTATTGATTAGGATTTACATAATATATGGATTAATGTATTGTTGATCTGACTACATAAAGTAAAAAATTGCCAAATGCATGGAGTCTTATAAAATATGTTGTTTAATAGACCATGACGTTTTAAGGCACGGGGCATTGTGATTTAGAAAGATTTTCATGGTTTGGAGTTTTCTCATTCAAGAGTCATTTGGAATAGTTCTGTTCTATAGAAGCAATGTTTTATGTACTAATTGTTATACATATAATATATATATATATTTTTAAGTTGCATTCTTTCAAGGCACAAAAATACTTTTAGACACACTTAATTTTATTAGAGCAAGAGTTCAAGGGTCTTGCATCACAAAAGAAACCACAAATCTATAGCTATACCATTTCCGCCATTTTCCCCCAACCAACCAACCAAGAAAATATAAACCAACAAATGCATCACGCCCAAAAAATACTCCATTAACACTATATGTATGTATATTTTTCCACCATTCAACAAACCCACCAAATCTACTTAAAGGGGTTTCTTTCTTAATTTTATTTGCTACACTATTTAAATAATAACCTTCAAGTAGTATAATTCTATGGAATACACACTTAGAATATTAATTTATTGATATTTTGTTTTCTAAAGGCGAAATATGTATTTGTGTATATGGAACACAAATAAGAGTCACCCTTCATTTTAACTGTGGATCTCCTCTGCTTCCCCTGGATGATTATTATGGGTATATCTGTATCTTACTATGTGCATACAAACAAAACAAAAACAAAAAAAATATGTAACAACATCCCTGACCTTGAAAACGTCTTTTCATCATCAAAAAATACGTTATAAATAACACATTCATAGTATGTAGTACAATGTATCTGTTCAGTTCATTAATTCAATGAAAAATCTATTTTAACAAGTTTATAATTGATTGAATAACTACAAACTTTACAAACACTTTATTTACCATTTCTTTTAGAAGAGATGGATCAATTATAATATACATTTCTGAGGTAATAATAGTTGGTGATTCCTTTTTGGTGTTGGAACTATGGTACAATACATGAACTTACATACAGAGTACTATGAAGATAGTGATAGCGTTGGAGAGTAATGATGTGTGAAACCACAAGGTATTTGGTCATCAATACAATTGTAAGTAATCACTTCCGTCCAACATCTTCCTCAAGCATCGTCAAACCACATATCATCTAAGACAATTTTCAACAATAATATTATTTGTGGAAAATCGGGGGTGCATGGGATTACATATTGGGGCTTGGTTTTTGGAAATTTTTTGAAAAAAATTTCATAAATCCCTAGCTATTCAAACAAAAATTAAATATTTTGGAAAAAATTGACAAGTGTTTATAAAAAATAATTTTCGTCAAACACATTTTAAATATTCAAAAATCCATAGCTATTGACCAAAAAATTTATTTTTTGCTTTGCTGCATAATTTGCACAAATTAGCTTTATTTTAAGAAAAAAAATATTGGAAAAACCCCTTTTTTTGCGTAATATTTTGCTATCCAGACCAAAAAGAGTTATAGTACATAGCACAATATACTATCCCACCCCCTGCAGACACCCCTGAAAGTATTCAGCCATTATCGTAATATTTGACGTTTTTATGTACATAGATATCTATTTCGGCAAAGTTTCTCAAACTTTGCTCAATGCAGAACCTTTTTTTGCTCATGAATTTTATTGTAAAATCCGGATTCTAATAATTTTATACAGTTATAATAATTAATATGACATGGAGAGATAGCTGCATACAAATATATGGAAAAATTGTAACTATCAATTTCCTTTTTTTAAATAACCCAACCCCATCTAATTACAAGATTCTCAGTATAGGAGGATTTGTTTAAAAAAGTATTATATGAAGAGGCGTCGGCAGGGTGTGGGATGGACGGGCGGTATCTCCCTTCCAAATATTCAAATTTCCAAAGAAAATAATAATAATAATTTTCTGTGAATAGTTTTGGATTTTTGGAAAAAAAAACTTTGAAAATTTAATATTTGGAATATTTTTTCAAAAAAATTAACATTTGAAATTTATTTCCAAAAAGTTTATTGCAAATAATTGTATAACTTGCTCAGTAAATATTTCTCGTGAAATCCCAGACCTACCCTGTTAAGAATCACTTTGAGAACCTCTGCATTTGGTATCTATTGTTTCTCTCCTTGGTAAGGGTTTATAATGATAATTGTAGAACAAACCCTTACCTACGAAATAGTTCGTGTAGAACAAACAACAATTAATTATTAATTATCTTTTCTCTTTGCAGAGCTCTTCACATGAAAATCTTCACTGGTTTTCCCACAAATCCAATGAACTATTTTCATTCCCCCATATAATGTATTATGGTAATATGATATTATATTAACAGGATCCAAACATGTCGATTCTTCAATTCTCTAGTCTAAGATATTGATTCATTCACAGGAGAGATGATTAAGATATATAGAATCAAAATATTTAGAATGATGTTGCAAAATATCATAAATAAATAATAAAAAAATCATGACACGCGGTTAGAATTATGATGATGACAAATATATTTCATTCAAAGTTCTGGGTATAGTCATTCCTTGGATCTATTTAGAACAAATAAATTAGGAAATGCTTTTGGATGAAGAGGAATTGGCTAACTAACGGCTGGGTTTTGCCCTTTTTTTTATTCAAAAAGAAAAGGTTGTTAGATTCGATAAGAGTAAAAATGTGATTGACGTTCGTCATAGACTCACATTCTGATTGATTTACCAATTTAGAGGCACATAACTCGTAGTAATTTTTGTGGACATCTGTGCAATAACCTCTCTACCACCTACTTTAAGTTAAGTTCCATAGAGAGCACATTTTTAAGAAGTAAACAAATAATAAAATATCAATAGACCAAAAAAGAGATTCGATTTGTTTGATGAATTTTATAGTACTCCTAGGTATAAACTCACATCGTAAATCATCTATACCTCATGTTTGGGCGTTATAATACATATACCTTATGAGTACAGAGGAACTCCCTTGAACAATACTCTAATGAAAAACACACAATGACTACCTACTGGTGTCTAAGAGCTCTTCTTCTGCATTAGAAAGTAATTATCATTTGTTATATTAATATCTTTGACTAGGAAGTTATGTTAATGCCTTATCGTTAAACAATAAACGTGTAATCTATAAATTATTCAAATTTATTCTATCAAGTGGAAAATGAATAATTAATTTGTCAAAATAAATTTACTTTTTATCCAATTCTAGAATTGAACAAAAAGTAAATTTAAAGTAAAATAAATTGTGTTCATCCTCTTCTTCGACATTGACATTTTGTTACAACAATTATTAAACTAATTCCTCCTCCTGAAATGTAACTGATATTGGGAGCGGTTAATCAAATTTTTGACGGACTTATTCTTGCTTGGGGTAACAATAACACATGTAAATGGGAGGAAATTGCAATTTAATTATGGTCAAGTATGGTAAAGGATAGTATGGAAAGGAACCAATGCAAGAAACTGTTGTATTGGTTGGACAAACTGCAGAAAGACCTACCAGTCACTCTGCACTCTTTCTTCAAACTTTTCTAGTACAGATTCTAGTACTCAGGAAGTGACAGACACGTTACCCTGTGACCAGTAAAAAACCATTCAGGATAGTGCAGAGTTGACCTCTATTTAGCCCGTTTTGCTACAAAATCTCGTACCTTAAATCCAGTAATACCACAGGCAGTTTTGTTTTCAAATCCAAGGTTTCATAAGTCGACATTGACCACATATATTACGAGTGATTTTAAGTAAAATATATTTTTTAAAGCCAAATTTTGCAATATTTCCCTTCTTGTGTAGCTTGGAGATGTGTTTTTTTTTACAAATTGCGTAGACCTCTTTGTAAATTTCTACTCCAGAACCAATTGATTAATTTAACATATTCCGCAGAACGCATTGTAAACTTGTTTCTGATTGGACAAAAAGGTATCAAATCTAAGCCAATCAAATATCTCCGTATATATAGCAAGTACATATGTAATTTAAGTTTAGTAATATATTGGTATTGTAAATTTTTCACAGGGATAATAAATCAAATAATTGACGAGCCTTGTTGGCTAGTGGCTAATTTTAACGACCAACAAGTTCTACTAATATTTTTAAAATTTGGATTAAAAGTAGATACCAAATTACACAGTATTTTCAAATATGATGGTAGTTTTTGTAAGAAGGAAAGTTGTGTGCTCAAATTCAGAACAAGGACATAAAATGATTTGCTTCCAATTGGAAGCAATGCTGGAATAATTTTAAGGTAAAAGGCACCACCGAAAATGTTGAATAACATTTTTTGGCTGGTGTTGTTAAGCATAAATCATTTCATCTTAGCAAATCCAGAATATATATACCTTATTATAGCATTTGTAAACCTATTAGAAAATATAATTTGCATGGAATAAATATACTTTGAAACTTATATGTATATACCTTCTAAAGTGGATTTTTTTAATAGCTTATAAAACAAAAAGTGGGTTAATTTCAAAAATGAGTTATCATTAGTTGGGATATAGGGTTCAGATTTAAAAAAAAAAATCTGGAACCCTAAAACTTTGTAAGTTTTATAAATATAAACATTTTGTTCCTACCTATTTCTGGTTAAATGGCATCCTGTTCTTCTTTTCTTCATGAGCTTATCTTGAGAATACATAAATATTGTAGTTTTAAAAACATATATTTATTTACATAGTTTGTTATTTGCATGTCTAAAAATCATTTTAAAACTACTCCAGCTTCTAATTACGATTACTTGTTCTTTAATGACGAAGTTTTTTTTTCTTTTGCAAATTGAAAGGTAGATAAATAATGTTCTTGGTTAGACCTTATTCATTAACGTCCAAAGTGGAGAAGGAATTATCAAAGTCTAAAACTTTTTGCAGTCGGGAATCATAGATTAGTGATTACAAAAGAGAAGGATAGGAACTAGAGAAAATATTTTTTTCTGCGTGCCATACTTGTGTCGTCATCTTCTTCTTTTCTATAACTTAATGTACCATTTCCCTTGAATTTTCTATGAATGGATAAGTTAATATATTATTTTTAAGGGCTCTTAAAATTTATTCTTTGAGAATGTCAGATCGCTGTAAATTGGAATGTAAAACGGAGTATATAAATTGATATAAAAGTTCTCTTCGAATTTCCGTAAGAGTGTAACATGGATAAAGGTATTGAAACTTTTAAATGGACTAAGTTTACCCTTAAAAGCCTTTAATGATGAATTCCTTAAATATCTCTTATATCTCTGCATCATAAGAAATATTGTATATAGTAGTTTTATTTGTAAGCAATTTCTATGAAGACAATTGAAAAATCATATCCTAAAAAAATTAAATATAAATTTATAAAGAAATTAATCTTGAGATGCTTTGAAGACTGCTTTGAGTGAGATAACGCCATTTTTTGACGATGTACTATTTGCCTTATAGGAAATAAGGGAGTCATTTAACAACCAGTCAGTATTTCTATTAGGGAATTTTAAAGGTGTGACAGCTGACCAAATGGATTTTTTTTTGTATTATTGACAAAATGTAATTGAATATATTTATTTCATAAAGAAAACTGATAAAATGAGTTCCAGTCACATGGGAGGCATAAAAAGTACAATATATTTTATTTTGAAAAATGAAATTTGTTCAACTTTCATTTATTAAACTATGCAATCATTGGTTTTACAAATCATACAATTTATTAAGATATATAATTGATGGAAGGGGTTAAAGATCAGTTTCAATGGGATAACGTTTTTTTTGGTAATGAACTAAAAAGAATGAGGATCGTGGAAATGGTATTGGCAACTCCAACAGGACATGAGGTATAAAAATAATGCCTTAATTGTACATTTTTTATAATATGTTTCTACAAAGCTAATTTTTATCCATCTAAAACTGTAAATTTATTAAATAAAGGTAAATAATATCACAATATTACACTTCACAGATTAATCGAGAAATCCTTGCCATATGTCTTTCGTTTGATAGTAAGGGAGAGTATGTTATACTTATAATGTAATTTTTTTTTTTGAAGGCATGACATCAACAAGTAATATTCATCGAAATTCCTGCCATTACAATCTAGAAAGAACATTTGAAGGTTCTAAAAAGAAAGGGTATTCATTCGTCAAAATAGCTACTACATATTTTGTAACAAGTGAGAATCAGAGTTGTTATTCGGTGTCTATGAATTACAGAGGTGATAAAGTTTTCTTTTATTGCAATACCAAGTTCAGTCTCAAGTATTTACTCCCAAAGTATTCAAATATTTTCATCAAGTCTAGTTCTAGGCCTTTAATATATATATCGAATACATTTCGAGTCTGTAGATTTCTTCTAAGTTTATTTCATGTTCATAGTCATAATATATGTAGAGTCCATAATTTTAATGTTTTTCTTGAGTTGAGTATTCGCTAAATTTTAAGTTCAAGTCGAATCGCCAATTGTAGTTTACGTTCGAAGTCAAATTGGGTGTCATTATTTTGAGATCAAGTCGAGTAGCAAGTCTTCAAAATATGAACTCAAATCTTAGTCGAGTCGACACTCTCCTAGTCCAAACTCTCAACTCTGATAAATACATTCATTAATCCTTAAAATCAATCCTGGGTCTCGTATTTGAACATGAAATCCAAAGGTTTGTCTCTTTATTGGAATATATTTTTATCTAATGAGCTTAATATGTTGAAATTTATTTCGTCCAACTAACATATATAACATAAAAATAAAAAAAAATCAGTCATATGCAAATATATGAACAATTTTTAGAAGGAGTCATTTTCTTTCGCCCATCTCCCAATTATTATTTATCTTTTTATTAATAATTAAAATATTTATATCTGACATATTAAATTTTAACATGCCTATTTCTAAACTTTCTCATTAATAATCCAACGTATCTTCTTTATATTTACATAATTCTTAAGAAACAAGGGAATTCCAAATTTTAACATGGAATCCTATGCAAGAATCAATAGATTTTCTTATAAGTGTTTTAAGTCAAGGTTGATCTCAAAGCAATCCTTTTCTCATTACTAGTAATGATTATACTGGGAAAATGGGCTATATAATCCTTTGAGACGAACTAAATTTCCTTTTTTGGGTTCTTAAAATTTGTCAAAAAGATTTCCGTACATTAATTTATGATACAAATCAAAACAAGGATCACCTATGAACTGAAATCATTAGAGACAAGTAAATTATGATGAAAATCAATATTTGTCTAGTGTCAAAGTGTGCTATGAATATACTGAATCAC
This sequence comes from Lepeophtheirus salmonis, assembly GCF_016086655.4. Lineage (NCBI taxonomy): Eukaryota > Metazoa > Arthropoda > Copepoda > Siphonostomatoida > Caligidae > Lepeophtheirus > Lepeophtheirus salmonis. Next base: position 17,049,352 of record NC_052136.2, on the reverse strand, counting down.
TTCCAGTCACATTTTGTAATCTTAGAACCATTATGAAAGGTTGACCAAATTTTAATAGACCTGATTGCTACCAGGACAAAACTCTGCACTCCCAAGGACCCATCCCCCCCGCATATTCATATTAAAAAAAAACTCTACTTAGATATTTTGTCACTATTTTGGTATGATGACTCAATCATCTTGAGCTTTCGTAGAGAATAAACAAAACTCGATGAATATTGATTGATCCCTCCCCACGATAGATTTGCTGAAAAAATAATTCATAGTGAATGAAAATGCCTGACTTCATATTATAAATTTCAATTTATATCTAAATATTTAATTAAGAACCAACCAACTAATCAAATGTAGAAATAAAATTCAATTTAATTAATTATATCTATATTAAATTATTTATTTTTTAATATGAAACTGTGGGGTTGCTTTTGATTAAATAATTAAGTAAATATATATATAGTTATTATTTTTTTGTACTATGGGGATTTTGCCATGTTACTGAGGAGATCAGTATTCGGCATTTTTGTCCTTAGAGTCCTTAAAATTTTCCAAAGTCAGTTTTTATATTCTCCCCAGAAGGAAAGGTCTTTGTACAGGGCAATAAAAATATTAAGCCGAAAACGGGACCGTCTAATGCATACTTGAGAAAATAGTAAAATCCAAAAGTAATCCATACTTCACAATGTGTATTTTTGGAATGAATTTTCATAAGCTTTTAAAAGTAGAATGATTCCATTGATGATAATGCATTTTTTAGAGGATTTTCCCCCTAAATATGGTATCAAAACATAAGGAACTTATACCATTAGAAGAAGAAACTAGCTGAAGAATTGAAAATTGATTTATTTTAGAGCAAGTGAAACGAATTTATGTAAAGAGCTTGTAAACATGGTAAAAAAACATTTATTTTTTCTTTCCTTTTTATCTTTATCTATTTTCGAGGTGACTTAAAGTCAATGTATAATAAACATAATCACTACTTGGACGAAGAGAAACATTCTTTAGGCAAAAGTATAATATGTATTCTAAGGTAACCGAAGAGACACATTAAATTTCAAACCGACAAAATAGTACCTACCTAAGTGTAAGTTAAAAAAGGAAATGAATATGTATAGCGTTCAATTATCAAACTATTCCTGAAGGGGGATGGAGATACAAAAAGTAATCTTTGTTTTAGGGGTTTAAACTTAATTTTGTAGTCGTGTACAATACAAAAGTTGCAGTTGCATTTATCTATATTATGTACATAAAAAAAAGAAGTTTATCCTCAATTTATGTCAACAAATTATTATTATTAAGCCTTTAGAAGCGTTGCAAATTGCACATAAAGTAGCCAAGATTGATCGTCACAATAAAGGAACGAGAAATTGATGGATTTTATTTAAAAGCCTTATCGGAGCCAATATAAGTCCCCTAAATCTAAGAAAGATTCTAAAATATAGCCATACTATTGGATATATTACCTCATCCCACAAATTTTTTTTGAATATGGATAAAACAAAACTTTTTACCCAGGGAAACCAACACTGGATACTGAAACAAAAGTATACCTAGAGAATCATTCTTTACTAAAGATGTTACACAAGTTTTTTCTAAGTTTCGCTCTGTGAATTAGTGAAGACACCACTTGGTTTGAACGTCTCATTGAATTAAACACTTTGAAAATGACTACTTAAGTCCACGATATCGTGTTAAGAGATCGCATGCATCCACAATATTAGGAGGGCCCCCTCTTCATAAAATATTTCGTCAAATGTCAATTTTTTAATAAGTCAATAAGTACGAAATTAGAAACTAATAAAATGTGATACTGTTTACCACTTTTAATATTTTTTATTGAAAAAGCTATAGAGAAAATAGATTATTTTTTGAAGTACGAAACGAGTTACATTTCTATAGCACTCCTTAGTAAGTAAAACCACTTTTGGAAATAGTGATGAATAAAGATTACAGTGAAACTTTCAATTAAATTGTCAATAAGTGAAATTATGATATCGAATAAATAAAAAAAAGGAATAAAGTAAATCACAAAATTACATTTTGTAAAAAAATTACATTATTATTATATTATTTTTTTAAATAATTAATTATTTTGTCGTATAAATTTTCAAGAAATCAAAATATATTGCCAAATGTACATGTATATATATATATTGCTTTTTTGAACAAGTAAAAAATATTTCATAAACAAACATATAACTTGAAAAATGTGATGATTTAAAAAATAGTTTATAATAATATACAGATCCTTCAAAAAATTTGATCTAACTAAATGTCATTCAGCATTTTTCTTTGAAAAAAGTAAAAGAAATATCACTTCAAGGAAGAAAAAAACTTGAAATTTCTGCGGTAATCAACCCTTCTTCTCCTAAGGGAAAATCTTAGTTGTAGCTCTGTATTTTATCAACTACTAGTTATTGCATTAAATTTACCTTACAACAATATAAATAGATCAATGATTTTCAATGATTCAACACCTTTTACTGCCTTGCAAGGTGTAACTTAATTAACAAAAAAATTAATGCTGTATTTTATCGTCAACTGTAGATTTTCTCATTCCCCCCTCATATCAGTGTTTGGAACGTTGATTGATTGACTCCAAATATGCTTATGTTGTTAGGAAAGGAATAATTCCCAACAAAATTTGAAGAATTATGTCAAAGTTGAAAGAGGAATTGGCTAAATACGATAGATAAGTGTAGATGATATTGTATAAGTTCAGGTCAACTAAAGCTTTAAACGTCAACTGGGGGTATCCCTTGCTGTATGATGACCTTATACAGATTTATTTTTTTGAAAATAAAGAAAAATATATATAAAAATATACGCCCAACAACAGATGACGTCAACTTAAGTCAACCTATCATATTTCAATTCAAGTACTGTAGATTCCTTAATTAACAACGTTTACTAATTAATAAAATATAAGAAAAAGGAGAACGAGTGAAAAGTTGCGTGAGTGGAGTTTGTAAGGATATATAAATTGTACCGCTCAATTATATTTCTACATAAAATTTTGGAAAAAACCCCGAACAATTTTCTTATATTGTACCATTTTATTTATAGGTATAGTAATTGTACCGGGAGTAGTCATTATCAAACATTTATAAAGTAAATACACATGTATTATGAAAGGGTGTGGCTTCATCATTTAAATAAATATGTATGCCTATAAACATATACATACGTATATACAGATTAAAACGGTCCTTTTGTTTTTCTCTAAATAATGGTTAAGTTTAAAATTAAAAATTAAATTAATAATAATCATTCATGTATATTTCTGCAGGATTAGGGATAGACTCCACACATTACATTCTCCTATTATAAAAGATTTGAATATCAAGCTTAACCAGAAATATGTGAATACCAATTACCAACTAATTAGTTCAACTAAAAGTAATCAGGATAAATCGATAAGAATAGCAGATAAATATGCCAGGTATAATTATTTGGATTTTCGCTTCATGCCCTAATGAAGCAAATCATTCATTACAAGCATGCAAGTAAGTAATTGTTTTTCATCCACTTCGAGTGTAATATAGAAATAATCAATTTATTCAAGTATTTACTCGTTACTCAACCTATATTTTCATATAGTGTCCTATAATAGAGTAATATTTATACAATTAAGAATTTTGGAAAAATAATTCACGTTATTTATAAGGTAAAATAGACACCATTTTGATTCTAAGTCACTTAACATCTATTTATATAATTAGGAAATATAAATAAATTTAAGAATTTGTGAAAAAGAAATTGAGTTATGTAGTTAGTAAAATTGACATCATTTTACTGTACTTTTATCTTTTCTTATCAAAATGAAAGCAAAAAATATGTCGAAGAGTTAAAGGGATTTTCATTTTATCCTATTTGATATTGTTGAGCAGGATATATGTCCTTGTAACTGGATCAAGTTGCTGTTTGTAATACGGTTTTTAATCTAAAGACACTCCCATTTATATGTTAGTTTACTATTACTATTATTCCTAGTATATCCATTTACTAGAGGTGGGGACTCGAATTGGATTTGAGTCCATATTTTCAAAGAATTTAACTCGATTTCATCTCACCATCAAAGATTTAAGACTTGACTTGGACTCGATAGCTAAATTTCATGACTTGGACTTGAAATATAATTTATTCTAGACTCAAGAATAGACTTCATACTACCTATGGACCCTAAATTACAATTCTGAATTTAAAATGAACTCGAAAAAAATCAAAGTACTTAGTGAAAATATATTTAAGGGCTTGAGAGAAAAGACTTAATTAAGACTCTACTTGAAATTGTAGTATAAGAATCTTTTTTCAACTCTGCCAATTATCTGGACAGACTGAGTCAAATTGAAATAGCTAAATATATTTATTTCAAAAGATTTTTTTAAGACGCAGATGAAATAAATGAGCTCTTTTTTTCTTTCACTAGGATGATAATTATCCACTTTCTATGATTATCTATTTAATGTATCTCTACAAGACTCCGGCTAATTTCCTCACGATTAATTAACTCTGCATCTTTATTTTCATTTCATTTTTGGCTTTTAAACTTTTAATATCAAACAAATTTTTAAACATGTCAAGAATTTATAAAACAACTTTACACGTGCAATTGATATCAATAATCTAAAAGCCCTCTGATTATCTCGCATACTATTTTGCAATGCAATACTATATATATACTATTATACCAAGGGTTATTTATGAGAGTACTGACCATACGCTTAGCGAATCCCTTGTTTGATAAAAAATCTATTAACTAAGTAATTGTAGATCTTGAATCTATACGCAAAAGAAATCAATAAAAATAATGCATTTTCACAAATTATCATTTTATTGATTAAAATTATGCATATTGATGTATATAGATAATCTCATTTGAGCAAGTCACGTTTAGGGATCGTTTATATTTTGGTATTATTCAATAATTGTTTTTTATGTGGTCAAATTTTGCAATCATTATATAATTACTATGATATGATATAATGAGTTTAATCATCAAATTAAATCTCTCTTTCTAAACATGAAATAATCTTTTTGAATAAAAGGTTTAAAAAAAACCCTAGGCACAGAAGCATGAAAATGATTAATTGTTACCGATGGTAATAATAAAAAAAACTATCGTGTTTTGATTATTTTCTACATAGCTCTTAAAATATTATATTCATTCATAGAATGTTAAATGAATTTTTTCTTTACCCCTCATTGTTTAATCCGTGAAACCCCCTTCCCCCTCGTTCTTTCAAAATTAATTAAAATAAAGTTTTCACTTCTCCCGCAAGAATAATATGTAATATGTCCAGAAAACTTATTAACAATAAATAATTTCATGTACTTTTTTTTTTTTGAAGAAAAAAATTATTCCCATTTTTTAATATGTATAAAATTGAGGGAAAGGTTGAGTGATTAATGTATTTTGCTATAGAGATAAAATAGAAACAACCTTTGCATCTTTTAACCTTCCCTTCAAAAAGACAAGGACAAAAATGTCCAAACTGAAAAATAGACTATTTCCTCATTTTTTCCACAATTATATATCCAAAACAATCATTTTTCAGGTGTCGATTTTTTACTATTTGTGTCTCTTATAAGTGGCCTTGAACAATGATTTCTTGAACTTAAATTAAGCTTAATTTATTATTCAGGGAAGATATACATGAAACGTTTACACTTTCGTCCAGAACCCGTTATAAGGAGAGTGATTGGGGTAGAATTAGAACTTCAGCTAAAGTCATTAAACCTGAGAAGAAAAACCAAATTCTTGCATAGTTTCCAACATGATTTAAAGAGCCGTATTTGAATCAGTTCAGAGTTATATTTTCTACAGAATTCGTAGCAAATTGAATTATTTATATCTGCATAGCAGTCTGTACTAAAGTTTATGTATGTGCGAAGCATTTTTGAAATGTCATAGTTGTGTCAATAAAATATTTGACTACCATAAAGTATCCTTAGTTTAAAATCGCTTATTTTGAGCAATTAGAGTCTGCTGATGACTTCAAGAATTGAAAAGACTAGATGTGTATAGTTAATTTAATACTAAATGGGGTAGAAAAACAATAGAAAAAAGTGGGAAATTAGGGAGAAAGGGTCTGGTTTTTACAAAAGGAAATAAATAGTACATTATAAATATTTAACTAGTACCGTGTTTTTAATATATTTGTATATTTGGGTTTTGGGATACATAATGTATATATAATAAAAAGAGCTATATTATTGAAATGCTGTATAAGTTTAAGATCTACTATTGTCGGTACTATTATGGCCTTCAATTACACAGCAATAATGAATTATTTCCCAATTTTCCTGAATTAAAAAGAATCCAGTGGGTTTATACCTATACATTGTTTTTTATGTCTTCAAGCTGGCGGACTTTTAGAATGATTACGACATGAAACAATCTATTAGATAAAAAATAGTCCTCACGTCGATCCTTAAACATGTATTGTAATTGTGTCTCCAAAAAGAAATAGAAAAATGTCCTTAACTAGCGGCGTCCGAAGGTCTTTAATAGGGGAGCCAAGTTATACAGTGGTGACGTCATAAACACATAACCTTATATTTTATATTTTACCAATATACATATTACACATTTTATAAAAGATTGAAGGAAGGGGGCAATGGCCCAGGGGTGTCTACAGGGGTTGGGCTGGAGGGTCAGTAGCCCCCTTATTTTATCTTAATTTTTCAAAAAATGTAATATTTGATATATAATTTTGGAAATTTTTTGTGAGCAACTGTGAATATATGAAATTTTTTAATAATTACTTTTGATTTTTGAAATTGTTGCTTAATAATTAGATTTTTGAAAAAAAAAAAAAATTCAAAAAAATAACATTTGACAATTAATTTTTGAGAGAAAAATTTAATTTTTTGAGAATAACTCTATATTTCTGAAATTTTTTCCCAAACAATTTAATATTTAAAATATTTTTTTCACCAATTTAATATTTAAAATATTTTTCCAAGTTTAATTTTCTATTAATTATTGAAATTTAATTTTTGATAATTTTAGTATGAAAAATTAAATTTTCGATTTTTTTCCAATAAATGTTAATTTCTGATTTTTTTTTTCAAAAAATTTCTAAGAATTAAGACATCCCCCTCCCCCCCACCCAAAAAAAAGTATATATATATATATATATGTGGCCGTGGCCCCTTGACCCTATGATTCCAGTGCTGCTGTCACTAAATCAGTGGGAAATTACCCAAGTTGTCCCAACTATGGATTTATTATTTAGTAATTCCTAGATATTGATCACATCTTAATAACTAGAGTTAATTCGAACACAAACAATCAACATTCAGAAGACTGATAAATGAAAAAAAAAAGCTAAAAAAATCGACTGCCTACAATAAAATATAGAGATTACAAGTTATTTTGGATTGTAATTTGGCATTGTTTTGAAGTAAACGTTTTTTTAAGTATAGAGCTCGGGTAGAATAATTCAGTTGCTATAAAATAAAGAAATTCCCGGGGCATGTCCTTTGTTTGAAGAGTATTATTGTACCATTCAACGTTATCGCTACTCATCTGAATGAATTGATTGAATGATTGAATACAAACATCGGTTTCCAATGACGTCACCATTTTGGAAGTATGTCGGTCATCTTGGAGTAAGCAAAACAACAAAATTTGATTCGTTATGAAAATACACACTTGTTTTTAAATAACAACAGCTTTTTATTTTTAAAAAATAACATTGTTTTATTTAATAATTTTCCGACTGCGCCATGTTGTCACTTTTAGTTTAGTATGCAAACTCTGACATCCATCCATTATAATAAAACTGGTCAATACAATAGTCAATTAATTCAGATTTAAGAATTAAAAAAATACATCAATCTTGGAATTTCCTGACTTCATAATAGGGACTTGTTATCTATTCACATACATTCTACATGAATATTCAGAAAATATGCATAAAGTTTGCATGTAATAAAGTAGAAGATGAAATGAGATTTAGTCTAATCTCTTTTGTAATCTGATGATGTTTTTTTTTCTCTTTTCGAGTCAAAAGAAAATAATACGTATAAATTAAATTATATTCTCTATTTGACACATTAAATATGGTCTAATATAACAGCCGTATTATAATGAAATTGCTATGTTCCATGTATTTGAGGGAAGCAGTCTCTGTTTTTTTTTGTCCATAAAGCACATAAGAAAAATAAAATTCACAACATCAATGTGTATGTATTGGCATGTGGGCCATGAACCTTACCAAAAAAGCCTTATTTCAGCTACAAAGGATGATGATTCACAAGATATGAATAATAATAGATAGCACCACTCATTTTTGTTCAGATTGGATCATTCTGGATTTTGCTATATATATAATAATATTTCATTTAAAAACCAATTTGGTTATAAATTCTAGGGCCAGTTTTAGTGTGATTGAGACCTTGAAAAGATAAATGTGTTGGCCTCATGTTTGTTTTTTTGGCAAATTGTCTTTTTAAAGAAAAGCACTCTTTAGCCTTTTTAATAATTTCTACTCATATTTTATTTATTGACATGAAGTTTAATTTTTTTTTCTTCTTTTATGGTCCTTTTTAAATTTCTTCTAAGTCATAGGACAAATTTTAATGCCCCCCCTATAAAACTTTTTTTTTCAAATATTATAGTAAATTATCTCATTTTACTAATTGAATTCGTTTTAAATAACTTTAAAACACGTGTTGACAACAGTCTTAATATAGATCTCATTTAAGTATCAATTAGGCTTATTAAAGTACTAGAAAATTGATATATAATGTCATCATTAATAAATATACTAACGTCAATATATATTGACATCATTCATCTAAGATTGTTCTTTTGAATGTATTTTGTGTCCAATTCAGACGCTTCCTTATATCCCTATAATAAATAAAACAGCCATTTTTAGAGTGATTTGTAATAACTTAACCAATCATATTGTTTTAATAAACATATTTAGCAATACTAAGCCGTCTATGGCTGAAATAGCGTGTCACTATTCACTTTTATGACCGGACATATACTTTTACAATTTAAGTAGAATTTATGATGTTTTTTTAAAGGAATTTGATACAATACTCCTTGCAATGAATAAAACACTTAATAACTTACCTAAAAATAAAACAAATAAAATTAAATGGTTATAAATAATTACTAAACTTCCAACTAATTTTACAACGTATTTATTGACATTATGTTGATTACATATTATGTATGTACAAACGGAGGAAATAATAACCCACAGATGGTTCGTACTGTGCTTTATAAAGTGAATGGGGGAGTGGATAAATGAAGGCAATTCATTAAAAGCAATTAACATTTGATAAGATAACTCTTTACTTAGATTTAATCTATATATTATTTACATTAAGTCTTTAATTGTCCTGAAAGGCTTCATTGATTATGACTTAGTCAATTTGATGACCTGATTCTTAAATCACGATGTCTATTGTACAAAATATAAAGGATCTTTTAAAAAAAACCTTATAGTGGCTCAAGTATTATTAATCAATGAGCGAAGAAGCTTTGTTTAATTAATTTTATTCTTTGTTTTGAGTTTTGACACATAATCCAGAATAGCCCATTAACTTTTGTCACTAAATAATAGTGATACATACATAACTGGCCTTGAGATAATTTTATTGACTTTTACCATATCATTTTTTTTTCCCAATTTGTTATTGCAATTTGCAAATAAATGGCTCCCGCTCAAGTCCTCATCACTGACACTACATATAACATGGTTAGAAAAGAAGTCAAATTTGCATAATTTGTGTATGTAGACGTCTCTGTCCTTGAAAGGTCTTCATCTTTTTCAAATATTAAAAAGAAAGAAAAGATTGGAAAAAAAATAAGTAAGGAATTATATTAATTTTAACCAATCATTTCGGTAGAAAATAAATTGAATTCAAGTCCTTTATATGTACATATTATATACCCATATGGATATGGAGAGTTAATCATTCTGTGACATACTCAACTATTTTGAGGTTTACGAGAAACCCAATCAGTGTGGAAGATCCCATCTCTTAAAAAATGCCTTCTTATTTTATGATGATATTGAATGTAAGTACTTACTAAAAATAAACGCTTCAAAACAACTTTAAGGCATATTATGTTGGCACAACTACTATGACCTTTCATGGCATCCCTGTGTTAGATAGAGAGGAAGGCCTGTTATTCAAATCAACAACTCTGATTATTAAAGATAAAGAAAAGATGGAGTTGTTGCCGCTAGAGTGTGTTTCTACCTTTTTTTTTTAAATAGATATCGTCGTTAGAGATATGTGGTTTTTGATTCCATGCAAAAAATAAAAATTGAGTAACTAACTTCCGCCTTGCGGAGAATACAAGTACTAAACTACAAATACAAATCTACAGGACTTTTGTCCAAAAAATCATAAGGAAATAACGTTTACTCAATGTAGATGGAACATACCAGGACTCAATATACATAAATGAATTTGTAAAACCCCAAACGCCATGAGGAAGGATTATGCTAATATAATCCAATTAAATATATCCAGTAAATGGCCCTTTCTGTATGAAATGCCATTGATTTATTACCTTGATTAATTTTTACCGAACTCCTAATGGCAAATGCGGGATTTTGCTAATTAATTAATTTGTGTACGGGCGTAATTAATGATTCATGGATGAATTATAATTGATTCATTTTTGTGCACGGTGATAAATTATGTTTATCGTTAAATTATATGTCAAAAGAATTTTGGGAACTCAACGAACCTTTTTGACTTTTCATTATATATGGATGTTGTTTTATTTTTACAGATCAGAAGATGTGTTTTAAATATTTGAATATCTTTCACATTTATTCTTACTTAATTTTGCATTTTTCCAAGAATTTGGTCCACCTCTGGTGTGCTTGTAGATCACTGAAATCTTAATCCCTGTTACTCTTCTCAATGAATTTCTTAAGATTGGTGACCTGATCAAAGCACTTTGCATCATCAATTTCCACCCCTTTTTCAGGTAGGTGTCTGATACAGCCCTCAACATAATTTCAATCAAGTATCTCCCTCAGATCCATCCACATGAAAGTGGAGAACCCCTCCATGGGCGCCATCCATCTTCCGAAATAACCAAGACACGTACTGTACATGCCCTGTATTTCAGCATTGACATGGTCACACTTTTAACCAAATCCATCCTCTTGCTTTTGTGCCAGCATACCCTTGACCTTCAGAGGCATGAAGTTATTTGTTTTGTATTCATGAAGCATGGTGTGGACCTTGTCTAGAATTTTCTTTACTTCCACAACTGCATTGTTCTCCCTTTCTATCTCCTGAATGTGCGTCTGAAATATACACATCAGTGAATACATTTGCCAGAGGTAAATCTCACTAAAGTCATCATCTAAAAACTTCTTGAGCAGCATGGGTGGTTTAAAAGAAAGCTTTCAAAGCTGGATACATCTGTAGCAATCTCTCATTGCTGGGGATAATGAAAGCCATCGTGTCTTGCTGTGAGAGAGGAGAGTTCTGTACTCAATATCAGCAAACTCACAGTACTCCTTCAGACTCTCGGTGCGCACAGTGTAGATGTGGAAGTGTCAATACATTTTGAAGATGATGTTCTCAATGTCAACATCCAGTATGTCTTCTCCATGGTGAACACAATTGTTGTGTATGTGTGCTGGACAGCCCACGCCAATTAGAGACTTGTTCTGCTTTTTTAAATTTGATAAAGCATTCTTTCCTTCCTGGGGACGTCGGATGTCCCCAAAGTTGGTATTACAGTTGTCAACTTTAAATGCAATACATTTCGAAAATATACTTTTCTTTTCCAGTGTTTCTCAGACGTATTCTGTCATCGTTTCAGCGGATTCATTTCGGGTGCTTTTAATTTCAACTAATTTGCTTTGTAGACCCCCATTTGTCCAACCAAAATATTGAATGAGTAGAGGGAATAGTTTCTTAGCTCCATGATTGCTGCCATCAGTAGACACGCCAGGGTACAGAATTTCTTCAAGTGCTTCCATGGCAACATCGACAGAATGTGTGGCTATCACGGTATTAACAATGGCTTCTGTCTTGGTGCAAGCACTTGAGATTGTTTGAGCTGTCACCAAATCTGGAAAAATCTTTCTTAGCAAACCAGATGTGCAGTCCATCGACCTGTAGCTGTTATGAAGATTTACTGTATGAAACGCAGGGGTACCCTCTGCAGTCGTAGAAACAGAAGGGTCAGTTTTACTCACAAAAAAGTTCGTCACTGTACTTGATAGGTTCTCTCCTCTCGTTGAAGTTTTGTGCTTTGCAGAGTGCACTTACGCTTCCAATTCACCGCCACCTTTATTTGCGACTGACACGTACGTGCTTACTTTTCATCAGCTTCCGAAGCATCACGGCCGAGGCGAAAACATAGATATATGTTTTTAGTTCGTCCGTGAACATACATTTACGCTTCGGCATGGCTGTAGATGTCATGTGCTCTAAACAATGTAACTAGTGAAGGCGGCAAGGTACTCCGTGTTGCCAGATTTGAAATGGTGAAGTATCGTACCAAAGCTCAAAATGGTCGTATTTGGAGGATAATTATCGTTTATCTGGCAACACTGAGATCGGTCGACCAATGACTGTTCTCTCTACAGTCAGAGCTCGCACAAGAAGGTGAAAGGGAGATACCATTTCCAAAACGTGTAAGGGCTTAATACTTAGTTTGTGAAAGACCCGGAGAAACACAAATATCTGACGAAGCAAAATCTCGGACGTTTTTGGAATCCCTGCCTGACGCATTTTTAGATCTCAAAAATAGGACATGCCCGGGGAAAAGAGGATGTCTGGTCACCCTAATTCTTCCAAACTATGAAATAATGATTTAATAAATGTTGATAATTGTAGATGTTGTACTTTTCTTATCAACAGATAGTTCGTATTCAACGTTCAAAGCAATGATATGGGAAACAAAAGTAGAAAAATCGAGATAATCGAGATAAAGGATTCTTTCATAAGAAGATGTTAGTTAGTTTTTTTTTTTTTTGCTGACGTAGTCATATTTTACCTCTCCATCAATCTATACCTTAAAATAAATATGTGAAATATTTATTTCGATTTATTAGTGTACCAATTTCAAATATGTATTCAAATATGAATAAATTTTATTATTTTATTTAAGGAAACAATTTAATGCAATGTACTTACAGAATTATAGAATTTGTATTTCATTATCTTCAAAAGGACCTCCACACTTCCTTTGTCGATTGTATTCTCTCTTTGTAAAGACCTAATGTATTTATCTATCTACATATATTTATTCATTTTGCATCCACAATTAATCATTAGAAGAATAACCATTCATTTGGAAGGTTGAATAACTTATTTGTTTCTAATCATTTCTAGGATAAAAATGAATATATATTTATACTCTTTTTTTACCAAAAGAGTGATCGTTGAAAACCCATCCTATAGCAGCAATCTTCAAAACTTTTCCTCCAAAAAGAGAGAAAAAAATCTTAAAAGCGTAGTGTTAAGACACGTTGCAAGACTAATTTTTTCCGGTTCGGTCTGAAATGATTTTTTTAGATCAATACGGAAATTTGTATAGCAAAATTTAATCGTTTTAATTTCGTAATGTATGAGTTGTACAAAGTTCATATGATGAAATTATGCACATGTTTACAATTTTGAAATACAAATAACGTCATTAACAAGTTATCTATTATAAATTAGACCAATACAATCCGAACTTTTTTAAAGTCTTGAATTAGTGGGGCCCACTAAAAATCATAAGGATCATAGACCGGTCTATGATTTTCAAACCAAACACCAACACTAGTAACTAGCACATAGGGCATGATCAAATAATGAAAAGTTATCTAACTGCAAAGTGGTATGACAGCTTGTAACTTTTTTGTTTAAGCTAGTTGTACTATGGCGCAAGAGGAGAAGATTTTTCATAAAACCCTCTATGTTAGAAATATACACCTTTATTTTATATTAAATTATACTATAAACTTGGAAGTTGTAAAGATGGGACAACTCTCTGTTGATATATTTACAAACTAATCGAAGCAAACAACGTTCATGCTCCATTGAAGTATCCTTTATTTAATATCATTGATATTTACAGTTTAACAAGTTTTCATTTGAGATCAAAAAGTCAAAAGTGGTTGCCAACTTGGGGGTGCATAGTTGATCTTTATATATAAATGGACAAATTTGACACATACATATATGGATGAAAGTTCTTCAATTAGCTTTAAAAAAAAGATTATATACATAACACCTGGATTGAATACTACTCGATGACAAAGAAAAACCAAAAAAAAAAAAAAAAAAAATCAGTAGATGTTACCCAATTTTTCAGACCTATGGAAGCATTATTCAATAATTATTGTTGGGAAATGTTCACAGCTGAACAAGAGTTCAGTGAAATTTAACCAAATAAAGGTCAGTACACCGACAAGAGGAACATAAGTAAAAAAGCGACAATTTATAACAAAGAAATACGATGTAAATTTTTATATTTACGTTGTGTCCACAGCAGAAAAAAACAAATCATATGAGTTGTTGATTTTTTGGGAATACCTTGATAAATGATATATTATAGTGTTTTTGAATCCCTAACCATACTTGCTCAAGGAATATGAGAATTAAAGTAAGATAGAATTACAAAAAATGAGTTTAATTATATGGTGGTAAAGTTAGGGAATTGTTCACAGAAGCAAGATTTAATTATAGTTCAACAAATCAACATTCAGAAAACTAATAAAAGGTAAAGATAATAGCAAAAAAATTGCCGACCAACCCAAAAATACATAATTGTTGATACTTTGAGCAGTCCCATTGGGACATAAATGCTTGAAAAATAATAATCCTTTCCATGAGCTATTTTGTAACACCTTTTAAATATATGTAGATAGTACAATAGTTTTATACCTCCCAGCCCCCGTGTCCTCTCCTATTTATGTTTGTTTATATCCCTTTAGGCCCCTCCGGCAAATCTTAACTATTGTTAATGATAATTAATAATAGGTATGCTAATTACCATTAGCATCCGAGTAAAAAAAAAAGTACATGCAATCCTAATTACACCTCATATTTATGAGGTTTATGTGACATGACTTTAATTCTTTACTTCTTCTTTTTCTTCTGGATAGATAGGTAGAATGCTTTAAGAATGGTTGTGATAATTACATGATATTATGAGCTTGTATCTTCCACCTATGTAGGAGTAGGAGATGGGGTGAGATGGGATGGGGCATCCTTGAACATCTCACATCATTCTTAGATTCATATGACGTTTCTACATACGTATAAGAAACATTTAATGAATCTAAGAATCAGCCATGGATATAAATTTCATTCTCATGTGCACAGATGCATAATTTATGTATGTAGGAGATAATCCAGCTTAAATAAATTTAAGCATATATCCTAGATGGATTTTGGGGGAAGCTGCACTGGGGATAATCACACTGTAGGTAGGTAAAGATTAATCCTCATATTGCATGGGTTTAACTTTTATAAATGAGCTATTTTTTGTTAGTTGCATAAAATTATTAGAGTCCTCCGTTTACTTTCTGGTTTATAAGTGAGAGATTTATTAGTTTATAAATATAGAGCCCCTTCGAACCAATAGAGCCTTGGTGAAGTGGGAGAAAAGTCCTTATGCTGCAATTACATGCCTAGTCTTAATCATTTGCTTTTGTTAAGCACAGTACAAATTAGTCCTCATATATCATAAACAGATGTGAAAATCCAATTTCATAGGTAATTTTGTGAAAAATTGGTTCAAAAGAAATCCAATTTCATAGTTAATTTATGAAAAATTGGTTTTAAAGAAATACAATATAGTCTTTAGACTTAACTTACTAATACAAATCAAGTCACGAGTCATTGCCTGGGAGAATAAGTTGAGTTGCAAGTCTTCAAAATATGGACGCAAGTCCGATTTTAGTACCAATTATCGAGTTTCTACCTCTATTAATGGGTCCTTGTATTTACTAGGTTGAGTCACAAAGGTTGAGTCCAAGTTCTAAACTCAAGAACATTATAACAAAGATTTTTTTTTTTTAATTTGAAAAATTGACAATTGAGGAAATTACTTGGTGAAAAAAAGAAATACAAAGAAGATTTTTACAACCAACATCAGATATTACTTGAAATAGAAACCTATATTTAAAATTAACTTACCGGGCCGAGCAGAATTATTTACCGATTTTTGTTCAGAGCATATCGCGGACAATAATGACATTAGAATGACTTGAGAAACAATTTATTCATACATTTTTTTAATAATAAAATAGTTTGTTATCAAATTTAATCAATGTATCCACCATTTGACTCAATGACATTGGTCAGGCGACATCTGAACCTGCCATAGACTTGCTGGATATAATCGGTGTCCATGGAGGCCTATGCCTTGTTGACAGCAGCCTTTAAGGCATTTATGTTCTTGTGTCGTTTTTTGCAGGGCTTGGTCTCCACGTGCGCCTAGATAGGGAAGTCTAGTGGGTTCAGATCTGGGCTCTGAGGGGCCAGTAGTCCTTGGCCAAAAGTTCATGTTTTCCTTGAGCCACTCCTGAACTTTCTTGGAAGCGTGGGCGGGTGCTCCATCTTGTTGAAAACCCCAAGGAGAGTTGCCGACTATGGATTTGATCCACGGAAGGACCTTGGCTTCATGGCCTTCCCGTTGGAGGCCACGAGACCCAACATCATCACCGAAGCAGGGTGCTTTGTTGTTGCCACATAGTGGTGCTTATCTTGCACATCTCCAAAGCTCATAACACGGTCATTTTGCCTGTTGAAAACAGGATCCACCGTAAAAGTTTTCTCATCTGAAAAAATGATGATGCGTCCAGATGAGCTCTTGATATCATTCAAGATTTTCTTGGCACGCTCAAGTCTGACTTCTCGCTGACGTTCAGTTAGCAGAGGACGTTCAGTACACCTCAGGGACTTTCTTCCAGCCCTTTTCAATGCCCTTGAAACAGTTGATGTCGACGTTCCCATCTTTCTGGCCATGTCGGCAATGTACCTGTTGGGAGTCCCCTTGAACACTGCCTTTACTTGCCTTGTTGAGACAGTGGGCTTCCTGCCAGCCCCAGGGGAATACTTGAGATCACCCCCAGCCTCCAAGCGCTTGGAAACGTGGTAAATTGTCTTCAACGAGGCCCCAACCTGTTCCTTAATTTTGTTATGAGGCACTCCCGCTCGGAGGAGGGCTGCAATTTCGATCCTCTTTGTTTCCTGATTGGACATGGTCTCACGTGTGGAAGTTGTTACGCTCTCACAGGAAGGATTTTTGTTTATTTTAGCAGTAAAAATACGAAACAATCAGATTGGTTGCCACAAAACCTCTTAAAAAGTGTATTTACATCATCGGTAAATAACTTTGCACGGCCTGGTACAATTTTGCATAGAACGTATTTATTTTCATGAGAGTTACTGATTTTTTTCTTATTTATAACTTTTCTCAAACCAATAATAACAGCATTTGTAATATACAAAAATTTAATTCAATAATCTCAAAAACCAGATTTGATACAAAAACTAAATAAATTACAGATTCCTGATCAGCGTGTCTAGTCATATCTCTACCTATTATTAGACGTGTAACTTAAAAGATTTTTATTGTTATTGAATTATGTTATTTAGTGAGATTTTAATCAGTACCATTGGTAAAATCACTTCATATGAAGCTGTAGTCTATTTAGAAATAGGTTAAAACTCATTATGTCCAATAAGTGTACTTAGTTTTCCAATAGCATTTTGCTAACATCTAAAGGATATTTAGAGGAACAAATTTTTCTTCTCCAGTCTAACAAACCCTTCCCAACTTTTTTCCAATACAAGGCCTTATCAAAAAACTTTTTACATATCTGCTTCTATATTATTTTGGAAAAATTTTTGTTCATACAATGGAAAAAATTTCAAATTATTTTGAAACAAATTTTAAAGATTAACCTACAAAAAAAATAATTGATCTTGTTACTGAAACAGTAATATTCTTAACAACGCAGCCAATACATTGAAGATTCGAGACAAGACCTTTAAAATTTCGAGAACTACATACATCAATAGAAACTACAGTCAAATTTGGTCTAAGGACCATCTGTTTTAAGCGGGTCACCTCACTAAGCCCCCAATCAATGTACTAATAAGTAGTAATCTGAGATTTGAATCTCCCTAATAACAGAGGTCTAACACTAAAAACGGGGCTTAAACTCTTTTTATGGATTTTAACTTGACTTAAAACCAAATGGAGTTCGACTTTTAGTCATTTAGACTGAGAGTTGTCTATGAATTGCTGTCTTTTCTAGTGACGTAATTACGTCTAACTTCTCCTTCATCCATAGAATTTGGAATGACTCTCTTTGGATATAACAAAATCATTACGGGACTTTAGTCTATATAATTTTAGTGATGTACATACAATACAAAATGACCTCGTTCTAGTCCGTAGAAATATGAATTTTGAATTATATATTAGTACCTATTATTTATCTACTCAAATCTGTAGTACTCGAGTATGGAGGTGGAATCAAGTTATTTTTTATGGACTAAAAAAAAGTGGATTCGAATACTACTCTATCTAGTTGCATTAATGAAGAACTTAGTTGTGGGAAAGGACATATTGCCTTAGAAGAGACTACAAGTAAAGAGTGGCCCACAAAGCTGTTTCTTTTTTATATTGCTATTAAAAAAAACAGATGCATATTTTTCAATAATTTTTTATTTATTTGAAGGCCTCAACATTCCGGTTAATGATGAAACACCACTTTATTCATATGGCTGCCGTGGGTGGCCTTACAGTAGCCCATTCTTTCGACCCAACTTTTCAATACATTTTCGATTGTGTGAGCTTTAATAGCTGCAATGGCGACTCCAATTTCGTCTTTCAAATCGTCAATCGTCTCTAGATGGTTGGCGTAACATTTATCCTTGACGGTTTCCCACAAAAAATAGTCCAACGGAGTCAAATTGCAGCTACGAGGTGGCCAGTTGCCGTTTCGCTTATGATGCAATTGTCGAAGACAGTGCGCAAAAGATCCCCTGTAACGTTGTCTGTGTGGCACGTAGCGCCATCTTGTTGGAACCAAATGTCGTCGATGTCTTCCTTTTCTATTTGGGGAAATAACAAATTTTCCAACATGGCCTGATAGCGCTCACCATTGACTGTAACGGCAGCTCCTTCCTCGTTTTCTCGTTTTTTCACTTTCGGCAACAGCAGCAATGTTTTCGATCGAATGCACTGGACGAACATGGGAACGCGTTGTTTTATCCATTAACGAACCAGTTTCGCGTACACGCTTCATAAATTTATCTACAAACTACCTGGAAGGCGCTTTATTTCGACCAACGTAATTTTCTTGTAGTTTCGTTTGAAGACTCTCCATTTTGGAAGTAAGTCTGCGGTATTTCCCAATTTTTTCCAGCATAAACTTAACCATTTCGTAAACCGAATACTTTTTACAAAATATTAGACACAATGAGAATGTTACTACAGCTGTCAAACGTCAAAAAAGTGGTAGTTTAAAATGCAACCGCTAGATGGGCCACCCGTTAGATCCAGGCATTACTTATTTTCCTACAGACCTAGAACATGAGGACTTGGACTTGACCTGAACACTGAAAAGGTAGAATCAAATACATTTCTGAATATTTGATCTAATAGATTCTTTTCTTTAATTATATATATTATTTACTATTAAGAATGAGTCATTCAATATTATTTATGGAATATGAAGAGAATCTAACAGAAAGAAGCAAAATAATTAATGAGAATTATAAATATAAGTAAATCCGAGTATAGTATAAAAATATAGCTTAACATTTGATTGTTTATATAGATTGTACTATGTAGGTTTTATTGATGATAACCTCAACGAAAGTGTGTAGGAGCCTCTTTCATCACCACACATCTAAGTTGACAATAATATTTTCAAAAGTCACACTTTCACGTCCAGTTGAATATTATGAAAAAAAAATTCAATTATTTTGTCCAATAGTAAGGTTTCATATTATCCCTTATTAAGTTAATAGAATCCCATACCTTGAGACTTAAAAGTACATGTCTATTTACGGACAATGAATAATAATTAAAATAGTAAGTTCTCTTTATATGTAGCTATAAATGTATGTAGGCAATGCCTTAAAAGGTTCCACTCTCATTTGTCGTATTATTAGTTGATGCATCCTTTTTGTCTTTGTGAGGCATTAACTAAATCAAATATCTTTTTAACTACATTCTAATACAACAAAGTCATATTCTGTATCCGGATATTATTTGAGGTAAAATAGAATTTTTGAATGATGGCTGAGTTAACTTATCGATATCCGTACATATATAAATTCAATTATACATAATACTTCATCTTAATTGAACATTAATTATAGTCTTTATTCCTTTATGGGTAATATTTACTTATATGTTGGTATAGTTCAAAATGTAATTAAAAAAACCCATAAACATTCCATAAACAAGTCATTCAAACTGGTTTCCTATCAAAAAGATCTCTTTATAGTACATTTATCGATGTAAACAACCAACAATGAAACAATAGTTGATGACTGATTAGATCAGAGTCTTGTTACCTATATACTAGTGGTATGGTTAAGACCAAGACGTACAGGGATCAAGAACTGAGCCGTTCACGAGTCATTTTTACGAGTCCGAATGAGTTTGTGAGTCTTTGAGTTATAATCTGAGTAAAGTATTTTCACTTAGAGTCTGAGTCGATTAAAAAAAGTATTAGTTTAATTAGACTTAGTTGGAACTCGAGAGCTCCCAGTTTTGATCGAGAAAGAAAAAAATAGATTTTGATTTATTTGTTAAACAATATAAACATTAATAAAATTGCGTTGGTCCTACTCTTGACATCGAAAACAAGACGTTTAGGAGTAGAAACCTTAAAAATGTGTGTAAAGATTTTAAAGATATTCGAGTGTTTTGACTTGGTTCGAGACCGTTTTTTTCAATTTTTTTTTTTTTCATATAAAGACTTGATTTGTTTAGAGTAGTAACATATCTAAATAAACATTTTAGTTTACAATTAAAACCCTAAACTAAAGTCATTACAACAGTTAATTGGCACGGGTAGTCAAACGATAATTAAAATACTCTGTAGTAGTTTATCACATTTCATAAAAATCTTCAATAAAATTAGTACAATGATCAGGTAGAAAACAAATGAATAAAAATTATCAAAATCATACAACTAAAAAAAAACGTAGGATGGAGACAAAAAGACAACAATTAAGCATTGGATGCACTATACTTTTTAAACTGTCTGTGAATCTGTATTAGACGGCGAAGAAACGTCATATTGTCTTTCGAACCATATGGGTAGTAGCGTATCAAATCTCCCGTGTACTTCGACGTTAGATTAGAAGAATCCGGAATTATTTTTGGCAAAGACAGAGTATCTTGTAGCAGTTGAAATAAAGATAGCGTTAACTCCTTCATTTTGGACAGGGACGCCTTTCATTTTGGATAGGGACATCTTTTCAATTCAGTCTAAAGTTATTTTTATCGACCGATTTAGATTGATATTTTAGTGGAAAATGCGATTTTAAACCGTAAACTCAAATTGTACCGTTTTGAAATTGTGGAGCGATTTTTTTTTCGGTTTCACTCTATTGACCTATTTCCTCAACATCCCAGTTATACAAGTTGTTTTCATATGAACTGCTTAATATTTCCTATGACGTCATTATTTAGACCAAATTTTTATGTGTTACTGATCTAGATCAAACTCATTTAAAGAATCGAATTAGTACGATATAACAAAGATTATAGCAGTTCACAAATACGGATGAGGTCGATTTTTTTTTATTTTCAAGTCACAGTCAAGTATTTTTACTCCGTATCGGAGTCGACTATAAAGTTATAGTTTAATAAGACTTAAATGCAACTCGAGTCATATTCTATAGCTAAACTTAACACTAGCATATTGCAATTCAGATATCCAAGTGGAAATGAACTATAGTCAATAATTAATCATACTTAAGTTTATATACGTAATGCAAGAATGATTGACTAAGCACTCTATGTATAAAAGTACGTACTTATTGTGACCACGCATTGAAATATCATAAAGTTCGATTACATAAATCTATCCACTTGCAGATAGTTTGCAAATATAAAAAAAAATATGGAGTTATTAGGATGAAATTATCTCATTATCGAGACATTATGAAGGTTTTTGGTATGGTATAATGACAAAAGCTTTTTGACAGTTAAATGCAAATTTTTATTCCTTATTTGAAAGTTTGACTATTGGACAAAGCAGGGAGTCTAATCTTATAATTTTTCTTATATAAGTGTAGTTTTTTCTTTAATTAATCTATAGAAATTGCTGACTATTTCTATAGGGAAAAACAACGTGACCAGGAAATAATAAAGACTAAGTCGGGATCATTGAAAATATATCATCAATATATTTAAGCCCCACTCCGTGCATGTATTACAAAGTGATGGCCTCAACATCCATCATTGCTTCGATAAAGAGTCCAGAGCTGTTATTAAAGTAAAAAAATAATTTGAGATTATCAATTCTAGGGTGTTTAATTTACTGGAAAATTGTACTGCAGTGAGATTCCGTGAAGCCAATTTTTAAATTTTTGGGATCGCAGAAAATTCCAAGATACAATATCAAATAGTAGCAACTGGGAAATTTAAGTAAAATATTTGTAAAGCTAGCCTTATCTAATATCCATACATTGATGAAAACACTCCCTTTTGATATTTTTAAGATGTCAGTTATATCATGCAACTTCATTTTACGGTTTGCTAAAATTATTTTGTTAACTTTTTGGATGCTTTCCGGTATAATGACCTCATTTGGACGTCCAAAGTGTTAAGGATCACTGGTGCTTGTTCAGCTACGTTTGAAGTCATCAAACCAACGATCCACTGTCGCTTTCGATAGAGCAGAGCCCAGATAGATCTTATTAAGCCAAGTTTTGCTGTGACGGTATTTTTTCCCATCAAAAAGCAATGCTTTATCAATACACAAAATTCAGTTTTCTCCATATTTTTCGAAATAAAGAAGTAACGTCACATTGAGCTCTGTAATTTGTAAACAAATGATCAGTGCTATGAAATAATTAAAAGTTAGATACACTTAAATTTTTTTTTCTAAGTAATTTATTGAAGGTGTAAAGTAAAGCTCTGAGAAATATCGAAACAGTCTTTCTTGAGGTCTAATTGAGTCAATCGAAAGTATGATTCTTTATTGTTGACCAATTAATTACATATTAAATCATTTAGATCAGTCAATCAGTCTTTAATGAATTGCTATAATCTAGTATTAGCATACACGAATCTTCCTTGACTGAGAATCTTGGAGTCAAATACGTTTGAATCATTAACCATAACTCGAATAAAAATGAAATTTAAAGTTGATATTGTACTTGACAAAGTACTTTGGACGCTAGACACCATTGAAGTCATCATTCTATAATGAAGATATTTAGAATTTTAATTGTCTCTCTTCCTCTGTATATTAATTTCGAAGAGGGTTAAAAAAATATATTCATAGTAACTTTCAATGGATCAGTCAACCGTACTATTTATAAATAATACGTACCATATACGTTAAAATGGTACATTAATAAACAAAAGACTATAATGGACTTTATTCATAGTCTTTGAATAGCAAGTCTTTTCATTCCTCATCAGCACTTTTATTAATTATATTATACATTACAAACGTCTATCGGTAGACGTTTCAACCAAGAGGATAACAGCCATATGATTGAGGGGAATGAATTTAATTAACAAAGGACTCATGTTCTTATGATGTCCTCAATACATCAATTGTGTTCGAATATGACGTTCTTTTTTGTTATATAAGGTGTAGTAAAAAGAAATCCATTATTTTTTATGCATTAAAAAAGAAAGTATTAATGATTATCTCTTTTACAATCTGAACAATGCTGACATGAAAGTTGGACTCGATTATTTCCATTATTTTGTCAACATTTTCGATAATTGGCTATCGAAAGCCTAGTTAAACTTTGGCATCAAAATTACGGGAACAGAATAACGAAACTAAAAATTCGTGTAGTTGGCTGTTTCCGTATTAAGACCAAATATACTATTCATATTTTTAGCCGTCTGGCTTCTTTTTGTTTTTATTGTTTGAAGAAAAACTGTAGAATATGGCCTTTTATCTTTTTAACACCAGCTAGCGAAAATCGAACTCACCTAAGCAACGCGGATTACATTACTAAAGCCATCCATTGGATAAATAATTGATTTATTTTAACAAAATATATAATTATGTAGTACCATATGCAACAACACATTTACATTTTTTCTGAATTATTTTTTTATGGAAAAAGGAACTACATTATCCTATGCAATCAAAATGTGGTTATTTTTTGAAGTTATTAATCTGTTTACTAGGATTCAATGTATATTCATTAGCAGTTCTTGTTTTTCGAAATTGGTCGCTGTCATACAACTTTTAAATATTAATATATCAAATTACAACCCAAAAAAATGAGATTAGAGTATTGGACACGATGGAGGGATTGGCACACTTCGTTTTGGTAATTTTGCCCATGGACATAGCGTGTTTGGCATAAAACGCCTTCTTGGCCACTTCTGGGATCAGTTTGGCCAACCTTCTACTACTGAGTTCGATTTTAAGGTGTTCCCCCCTCTTTCATGAGTTTTCTGTCTCATTTCTCTAGGATTTCTCTAGATCCTAACAATCTTGACAATTTCAAGTGTGCTGAGGCAAGCACAATTCAGAGCAGCAATCTGATTTCTTTTTGCTTCCATTTTTTTTTTTACATAAATGATAGAGACGATTGTAATGGATCATTAGAAAGCTTAAAAAGTCAGTTGTCGTATTAAACATCGGAAATATTCGGATTACAATCATTATACCTCGAAAAATTAATCTATAGTAGTGGAACATCCATTTCGCACGACTCGGTAAAAGGTTAGAAAAAAAAAATTATAGAGCTTGGATATTTGTCAGTAGAGACACAATTTAAAAATTCTAATCAAAGATATGATTCAAAATTTATGTTTGCCTATTTATCTAGAATAATAATCAAAAACCCCGAATATATTTCAATAAAACCCAGAAAATAAGCTAACCCCAAACTAAAAATGTTGCGTGGTCCTTGATATAAAAAAAATTAAGTTCGTCCTAAATAGGGTCAGTTTCAGATTTGTCTTCAGAACAAAAAAAAAAACAGCCAGAACTATGGTCTTGATTGTTGTGACCAGTACAGGGAAGTCTACCCTCCCATTTTTGTGGAGAGGAAGGAGCAGCTCAATGCAAATGCTTACATTGATCTTCTAGATAAGAAAGTGCAATCTAGATCCAGAGAAAAGTTGGGGACAACATTGTTTTCACTCAAGACGGATCTCCGTGCCATCGCCCCGCTAAGACCTAGGTCTTCCTCAGTGACAACTTTCTGGACTTTTGGGACTTCAACATGTAGTCGACTTCCTCTCCAGACGCAACTACTCTATCTTGGCACGTCTGGAGAAGAGTATGTGTTCTAGGGATTTAGGTATTGTATTGAGGTAATTATTAGAGATGAGGGTTCACATATTTAATAAAAGTTATGCCGACCACTATTTTCAGATGGTTTTGTTTAATAAATGTCCTCACAAAACCTCTCATTTAAATTTGTATCTTGAAAAAATTTAAAATAATAAAATGTATACCACAAGATAAGATCAACCCTATGCATAACATGGGCACATTAGTATTACATATTTCAAATAACTCTCAAAGATTGTTTGATTTTTTGACATGTTTATGTACATTTTTAAGGTCTTTCATTACCATTCTCAATAAGGTTTTGTATGTATATAGTAACTAGGTATGATCCCATTATAGGTTTAATGAAAATGGTCATTGTAAAGTTGGTTCTTTATTAGATTCGTAAATAAAATAGAGAATTACTATGTACATATTCGACCATTTATTTAGTTTATAAATACCTCATAAAAGATATAAATGGATTGATTGATACATGTAAATATACAATGGTCAGGAAGACTTTTTTATTAAGGTGTTCTTTTTTTACCATAAAAACAAAAACATTATATTGGAATTGAATCAATCGTTAAACATTACATCGCTTTTTTCAATAAATACCTTACACAATCCTATCCCAAAATCAAAAACTCAATTTATAGTTTTATTAGGTATCCATATGTTGATTGCGGGATTTCAAATCAGCTCTGAACAGCTCCTTACTATTTTATGGCAAATAGTCCCATAGTTGGGAAGAATTGACTAACTACTAACAGATTTCGCACTTCCTCGAGGGCATTAAAATAAATTTAATGAGTTTTGCAAGTCTTACTATCCATTTGGTTCTGATTTAGCAGCGAAAATATCAAGAACAACTGCGTACTTTATCTGAATTAGCTCGAGTAGGAAACGGCACCATGGCTATCATTGACTCCACCAGATACCCTAAGACGACCATTATCCATGTTCTAAGCGATAGTTCACCTCCCTCCTTTGTCTAGAGACAGCCTCACTTCCTCTCAGCCTCCACCAAATCCAAATCCCTGGAACGCTGCACCAAGAAATTGAGGCAATTAAAGATGAAAGTATATTTAACAAATAATAGTAAATACACACTAGAACGACGTACGGTGGTATAGCACCTCCTTTTGCGAACTCCTGGTATCAAAAATGATACCAACAAAGTTTCAAAACTTAATGCCTGGGTTTGACCATTAGATAATATTTTACGTCAAAATTAAATTGGTATAAAAATCATACCATCATCGTTCAAGGGTTCATTGTTTTGTATTTACGTGGACTTATTAATTATAAATAATCTTTTAGTAAAAAGATGTAATCCATAATTGAGCTAACAAGAGTTTTAATTGCATATGCATGAATTTATAATTGTACACATAAGTACTAATATCGTTAGAAAAGGCTAATAATTACCTGATGTTTTTTAAATCAAGACACTATCGGACTCCTTCATACATAAATATATGTAAATTAACAACGCAGGCATTTTTGAATTTATGTATATTCAAGTATTCACACTAATTAAATAATGCATTCTGCTAATGTACCATGGCATGCATAAGCTGTCAAAACAAGTCTTGTTCATTGTCAGTCAAATCTACCACAAAAAAATATTATCACGAGATCATATCAAATATTGTCTTGTCCATTTGCCAAAAAACTTAATAAAAATGAATTCAAATGATTTGAAATTTATGATATACAAATTTTTTGGAATAAACATCAAAGAAGTTATAATTATGTGCACTTTAGCGCTACTCCTTAATTTTTATTTAATATATTTTTTGATTAATCTATCCTGGGGTCCGATGATGATTAGGGATATTCAGTAAGAGGCTTAAAATAAAGAAAATGTGTGAATTTAAAGTTATGTTAACAAAATTATTTAATATATAAATCAGCCTAAATATGATACTGATAAAAAATACAATTTATTATCAGCTGTTGAATTTCCACTTTTCTTACCGCCATAATTATTGATTGGTTAACCTTTAATAAGTCCTTTAGGTAGAGGTATACAATATAGACTGCTATGTTTTTTTTTTTATTAAAAGGGATGGAAAAACAAAAATAAATAAAAAATTTGACATTTTAAAAATTATTCTACCATTAATGGTATCAATAATAAGGTCAATAATGATTTGTCACAAGTAAACAATTATAAAAGACTGGAAAAAATCTGGAAATGAGATAAATAGAAAATATTTCATAAATTTAATTTTAAATTTGAACAACAATTTTTACAACCGTAATGTTTGCGTTGTTATGGAAACTATTGCCAGTTTGACATCCCAGGCCAATACAACGATCTGGCATTCTCATAAAAAAAACAAATCTGAAGTTTAATGGATTTTAAGAGTAAAACAGCTCTTAAAAATAATATATTTGCTTATAAATTCATAGAGTAACATAAGTATATTAAGTTATAGAAAAAAAGACGGAAATGTTATAACGACTAATGTATAAGTTGCAGATAAATATTTATCTTGTTTCCACAAAATAATATTTAAATGTAGAAATTTCACCTGAATCCCAAAAAAACTTATTTGTCTGGCTACATACGTAGCCCATGCACTAGGGTCTAGCGTGTCCAACTATGA
Source organism: Lepeophtheirus salmonis (assembly GCF_016086655.4). NCBI lineage: Eukaryota > Metazoa > Arthropoda > Copepoda > Siphonostomatoida > Caligidae > Lepeophtheirus > Lepeophtheirus salmonis. The sequence goes on along the minus strand of NC_052136.2, from coordinate 17,021,274 downwards.
CTTAGATATATACCTATTTTTAAAATTCAATTTAGTAAAATATAATTTTGCATTTCTATAATCCATTGTTACCATTTTCTCCTTTTTTGTTAAGAAGTATACATTTAAAGCAATGAATGTTAATGCATTATGGTATCCTTAGATTCAATCTATGTAAATTGATGAATCATTGAATAACACGGAAAGAGATATACTTATTTTTTGTATATTTAAATCCATATAGCAGAAGGTTAAACGTTCATGGTTGACACTCATTATAATTGAATGGGTACATTTATACGAGCAAATAAAAGCAGATCAAATAACAATTGAACTTCCTTGATCACGTCAAATAAGAATGAAATCACTCAATCAACCCCTTTAATACATACACATCAAATCTTTATTCATTTAGTAGGTATATTAATTGAAAAGTTAACTCAATTAAATGACAGTAGATTTTTTTCGGAACGGGGATGAAGATTCCAGGACCATATATTGGTACATGCCGCAGCGAAAGTCCATGAGTCCTTTTGAAATATACTAGGATGATTCATATGAACCAAAAAATTGACTCTCAATTTTAATTTTTATTTATCCAATTCGATGTATATCAAATGGAGAGGGAAGAAATAAAATATAACTACTCCTGGGATATTTTTTTTACGGTATACTGAAATTTAAAATATTTATTGTATTAAACTTGAATTTTACAAACTTAAACTACTTACTTTTTAAGATTAGCTAAATGGTTGTAAGAATATTCTTTCTCAAAATAAAATATATTATTATATTAACACTTTAAAATCCTTCGATAAATGATTTCGTATTTTTTAAATAAAATTTCTTTTAAAGTTTGCGAATGAAAAACCTAGAAGGTAACAGTACTTTAGTTTTTTGTGAATGAAACTCGTAAAAATTTAAATCTATAGTTATTCCTTGTGACACATCACTAAATACATATATAATTACGATATATGTATATGTATGGTGTACTCTAATATAGCGTAAATATATCCAATTACAAAGTTTTTTTTATATGACGCCAGTATTGTTGATATTGACCATTTAGGGGAAATAGACATTATAGATTTATATCAGTAAACTGTATATCTCATTATATTAAAGAAAATAGTGAGCGAGCTACCGGATGTAGCTATTGTAATATAAATAATAAGATATTTTTCTATAACTATCTTGCTTTTCTCCTCCCTAATTAATCCAGAAACAAGTGTACAAAATTATAAGGATTAGGTGTACATATTACTTTGATTAAAATCAAATACTACTGTTTATCTTTGACATCTAATAATACTCAATGTATCTATTAATTCTTTTTTAATAAAGTTTAAACAAGATCTATTCAAAATCCGTTTACTTTAATTATATACACATTTTATGAATACTTTCAATCGATTATATGTAATATTTTATTTGAAAAAGTGTCGCAATTGCCCTGAATAGTTCATTCAAAAACAATTGCACAGGGAGAAAGATAACATTTGATAAGATAGGTCACAGTAATTACGAGTTAATCATCCCTGGTTTTCTGTTTTCCTTTTGAGATATCATTTTCGCCAATCCTTTGATCCTGATTTAAAAAAGCAAGAAGTAGTGTTAATGTTGAATACATAGTTCAAACTTGTTTTTCAAACCAAGGACATCCCTACCCAATTTACTTTTTATAGAAGAATAGTACATATACATGAATATTTTAAAAGCAAAGTTCATTGATGCTTAATAACTCCGAGCAATGTCGGATACTCCCGCTAGGAATCTATAAAGTGAACAAACTAACCTAAAAGAAGCAATAATATTATTTTGCTTCAAAATTAAGATTCATATGTTATTCCCATACCCACAAATAAGGATAGATGGTTGTTCCCGCTGCATATATACTTATATATTATTTGAAAATGAAGAAGAAGAAAAAGGGGGAAAAAATTATAGATATAGATTTTACATAGCATCAATACCTTAAAAACAGCTGACGTCATCTTGAGTCGATAACAGCCCCATCAATAAAAACTTATGTACTCTATTTATTTTCCATGGTTATTTCTCAGATTTCATGTTCCAATGTACATCACGGTGATTACCCCATTTATATAGCAATCTATTATGTTATGAGCTCTCGATTTGTTTACTTCTTTTTAACTTATCAGCGTTCTGAACCTTGGTTGGTTGAATTAAAGACAAAATGCACAAATGATTAAGCAAATATATATATGTTGACACAAAAGAGTCTCTTATGACGTCAGATTTCTCTGTTTTTTTCTAATATTTACATGCTAAGAACTTTATTGATACCTATACCAACCAGAGAAATTATATCATTTAAGTTATTTCATTTAGTTGACGTTGAAATTATATACATCTGCATAACCAAAGGTAAAATAATATTCAGTGATACCTTGGCATACGAGTTTATTTCGTTCGTGGTCGGAATATGCAAGTCTTTTCAATTTATCCTATACGGAGTACCTTTAAAAAAAGACGCTTGAAATCTCGTATCTCTATTAAAATTCTGACGTTCATTGCACACAGAAGATTTTAATTTACATCAGAAATCCCTTTGTCGTCTCCATGTATTTATTTCTCTGTAGTTGAATTCGAATTAGTTATTGATGAGGTTATTGGGAAGAATTCCCAATAATTATTATTGATTAACAATTGTCTAACTACTACCAATCGTTTTTGCCCTTTTTCTGTTTATTATTGAGGGAAAGGTTGTGAGATGGATACAATGAATGTAAGAACGTGACATACATATAATAAATAACAAAGACGTGCTTTCACTGATTGTGAGGATTACATAATTATACATTTCCTACAAACATGGCATCGGTATTATCGTCATAGAGTCTTATTTTGTCCTTCAAACGGAGTCACATACCTACCTAAATATAGCTATAACTAATAAATTGCAAATAATAGTTTCCTACTGATTCTGATGATTGTCTAATTAGATTCCTTCGCAGCTTATTATGGTGCACATGATGCGAGCAATCATTATTATTATTCGTATAAGGGTATGAATTTATTTGTGCAAATCTGTCTGCTATTATCTGTATATAGTGTACTCAAAAAGTAATTATGGGGATAATCATTGCTTCCTTCAAATTGATTTGATTATACCTAATCATGAAGGCGATTTGAAAGAGTTGAGTCATGAAATGCTTATAATTGTTGGGTTTCGGTCAGAAAATCCTAGACCGGTCTGAAACCCTTATAATTTTTAATGAACTGAACTAATTAAATCCTTACAAGAAGTTTGGTTTGGGCTGGTCTCAAAAAAAATTGAAACAAGATCGGTCCCAAAAAATATTGGGTGTGGATCAATCTCCTTTAAAATTCAGTAAAGACAGAGTCTTTAGATGAACTATTAATGACGTCATGTGTGAGCTAAAATGTTGTTATTTGGAGCTAAATGTCTGAGATACAGGGAGCAGGGATCAAATTGTCGGCAAAATATTTTTCTACAAAAAACAACACAAAATATACATTTTTTAACTTTTTTATTGAAAATCAAAACTATGACGTGCATATAGGTATAGAGTAGCCATTCATTTCATATAATCACCGTTGGCATCAATACCTCAATACGGCCTCTGAACCGGCCACAGACTCTTCTGACCATCTCATTGTCCATGTTGCCAAATACCTCATTGATGGAGTCCATCAGGCTGGCCTTGGTGCTATGGGGATGTCTGTTGGTATGTCGAGAGGCACACCAACAGACAAAATAGTTCAAAGGATTAAGGTCAGGAGAGTTAGGAGGCCACAAATCCTTGGTTATGACGTCATAACAGTTCTCGGTTAACCACTGCATGGAGATTTTGGACACATGGTAGGGTGCTGAGTCCTGTTGCCACACCCAGGGCCTGTCTCCGGTCAGAACCACCTTCTCCATAACATCCAGGCAGACCTCTGTATTGACCTTTAAACCCGTTTCAAATATGTGGGGAGGCATAACATGACCTTCACTGCTGACCACCCCGAACACCATGACCATTGCAGGGCATCAACATCCCAGGTGTCCTCTAGCTTCCTACGGATACGCTGAACAGTCCGTATATCATATTTTTAGAACTCATAAATCAAGATAAATGGTAAAATCGGTCCATAGATTGAGACAGAAAAAATATTAATGTATTCACATAATGAGAAACCGATAAATCGATTAAATTTCGGTACTCGGTAAGATCACGTTCTGTACCGAATTATCAGTGCAAATCGGTCATGAAAAATCCCTTTAGACCAAACGGTGGTAACAATTGGTTTTGTACCCAGACTCAACGTTATTAAATACATGATATATATACGATGATGGCGAAGTTACTGTTTGTAACCATGATGGTGTAGAAGAAGAAGAGGTTTTCTCATCTGTAATATATTTTTTGTTTTCAAAACCACAGGGTCACTTAGGAAGAGGGGATACGGCCATAAACCACGTCTACCTTGTTGGGGACAGGCCAACTTGAAACTACATATACTTGAATAACGTGCCAAGATGACATAATGTTCATAAAAAGACTAGCAAAAATGAAAAGGGATTCATCTTTTTCTTTTTGGAAAAGGAGTGAGCTTGCTAAAAAAAACGTTATTGAAGGAAATATGGAACAATCTATTTAAAAAAATCATAAAAAGATTAGAAGAGTAAGAGTTATATGAAAAAAACTGTGTTTTATGAATGATCTATTGGGATAATTTTGTGTATTAATTTTGACGTCCAGTCATGTCCTACACCTTAAGGACAAGTTCGAATCCAACATAAAAGAGTATCATATATCAACAACCTCTGCTGGAGTTCATAGACTATCATGAACTATTATCGTGATATGAAAGATACTTAAAGGCTTACAGAACTAACATGCTAATTATACCTTGAAGAGTGTCCTTTAAAATTAGGGACATTTATCAAAGGCATACAACAGGTACGTTACTAGACATGGTAGTGAACTGATTTTATGATCCCATGTTAAGGACTGATAATCCCCTAATAAATTGAATTTTGTGCTATAAAAATAGTTAAGACGAAAAAATGAACAGCAATATTTTTTTATATTATTACCAAGCATGAATCTTCAATCTATACATAGATATTTAACATTCCAAAAAGAGGTATTTGTGTTCATTAAAAACGATTAATGATATATCATTTATCCACACAGAGACATTTAAAAAATCATACTACGGTTGATGTGGAAAAATAGCCCCCAATAAAAAATGTCATATTATAAATCAATAAATCCCTTATCTGATGGCTAACACATAAAAACATCGTCTCTTCAAAAATGAAATACATACAAAGACTTTTTTATAAATCAAAACCCTTTCAACTGTCAAAGAAGCAATACAAGCGTTTGTAATTGAAAGAGAATGGGTATTTTATCGATATTACACTAGATGGCGTAGTTGACTGTACTATATGTGCATTATAACTAAAGTTATATAAAATAAGACCTGCCATTATGTAAAAATGAAATAACCTGAAAATCAACCTAGTAATCCTAACAATTTGAAGAATGTTTAGGCGAAGTGAAGCTTAGCTCTCATGATGTTTCATTAAGTTAGCTGCAAGCATCTATGAGATGAAGGAAATAAACCAAAATCCACTCAGTATAGGCAGGAATTACTTCAACGTCGATCATCAATTCTACTCAAACTCCAAGAAGGACTTACATTTATAAGTCAAGAGTACAAACTGATGATTAATTTTTACTCAGATGTTCCCTCTTCAAAAATAAAAGAAAAATGAATACAGCTTTGGAAAGTAAAAAATATTGCTCAGGTTGCAACTCCAAAAGTATCGCACTCGTTCAATATCATATTTTATACAACTATAATTATTTATATGGAATTGATTTTATGTGTGTATTGTATTTACAATACACAAATCGTTCTGTCTATGTATATTTTTCAAAAAATGTATTTCTCATCCCATAAATGTATGTTTGGTACTTTTTGAGTGTGTTTTTTCTTTTACATTAAAGCAAATATAAAGGTCATATTAACAAGTTATAGTTGTAGACTTACATGGGTAGATTGAAGACATCCGAAAATGTAACTAATGTTCCCACAGTACTTATGTTTATAAGACAAACGACTAAATATCCATAATTTCCAATTATTTTATTATGTATTTTTTATTTTTGACATCGAAATGGTATTCAATGTATTGATCAAACATTCTAACCCATTAATTAAGCTCTATAGTCTTTCATTTGAATCTTTTTAAATCCAATTATTGTATGAGAGAAATTCAGAGATCAATAATATTCACAAATCATCAACAACTTCAATGCTCTTTTTTGAGATTTATTTCATTCGTCTACTACTATATAATATTTATAAGCTATTATGTATTCAACTCAAATTAATTATTATTAGACTGTGAGGATGTACCCAACTACTAGTTATGTATTAAATACCCTAAAATGGAATATGTGAGTAGGGATGTAAATATCAATATTTGAAATTTGAGAATGTTGGTCATTTAAGAATTTGAAGATGTGAGTCTTTATTAAATGTGAATAATTAAAGGTTGCAAATTCGTGTATTCAAAACTAACACTTTTAATTTTCCCTAAGATTCGCCAATGAAATATGTAATAAATGAATACTACACTGTTATTGTGCCAAGACAATAATATGACTTAAATAAAAAGATGATAACTATTCGTATATATGTACATAGATACGGACATTTTTTTTGTAATGGAAATGTCCGAATATTATAATAGTTAAACCTTAATTATTCAACTTTAAGGTCTTCTGATCGAATTTTCACTCTATTCACTCTCTTTTGTGAGTTGTGTCATCTATCTAGTTTCTTGCCACTAACACGCAGCAGGGCTAATTACTCACCAAGCGAAATGGGCATTTAATCATCTACATATTGATATTTCCAAAACATGTTGTATTTTGTTTTTGCCAGAAGAAGAAACTTTATCCTATAATTGATCGACAACAAAACGTGAATGAATTGGAATGAATATATAAAATCACTATTGAAAAAGAGTCCAACAGTCTTCGTAGGAGGTTAATTGCAAATATATTTTACGCACTTTTCTTTTCTTTAAGAAGAAAAGGTTTGTAAATATAATGAATATAATATATAAAAGATGTCGATCGTTGTAAAAATCAAGGGATATATTTTATTTGTTCAATACAAAATACTTGAACCAATTCTACTTATGAATGTGATTTGTGCATTTCGAGAGATATTTGAAACATAAATAAAATCTCAAATACTTTAAGAGTTATCCACATAAAAAAAGTTTTTTTTAACCACGAGAAAACCTCGTCTTTTACAATTAACCTTTTTGTTTAATAATAATAAAAAACAAGAACAGGAAAATACACATACCCCTTGCATTCAGCCTATATAATTAACCAAATTTTGCAACAACAAAGAAAATGCAAATCATAATTAGTGATAGATCCTCAAAAGAAGAAATAAGAATTTGTTTTATTTTTATGAGTGAGGGGTCATGGACCAGGGGGCGACTCTCATAAATTAACTTGGTCATGGGTCTTAGCATACATATGTAGGTTTGCAAGTACCAATTGGTCGTCCTGTGTGCGTGGTGATCTTCAAAGTACATACAAAATGAAGAAATTGAAAGAAATAGTCCTTGAAAAGGTAAAATATTTAAATGTTGCTATTTAATTGATTGAAAAAACCTGGAAAATATATATGCAAATCAAGTTATTTCACGAGTTTACTTATTGAATACCTGCAGTAGTAGTAAGCATTACCTGAAGTTGTTGGACAGACAAATTTTTCTTTCATAAAAGATAACTCCTCAAGAAATCCTTGATGTTACTCTCTGTTTTTCATGAGCACCTCTTTTGTAGAGACCAAGATCTTCATGAAGGCAATTTAAAATAGTTATTTGAGATGCATTAAGGCTATACAAGATTTTATGCCAAGATATTCATTCACAATGATCCATACAAACTTGATCAACTTTGAAATTCGAATTCACCTTTTCAATCAGAAAACTCTGCTTTCGTCATTTCTAAAAACTGGGAGGGCTTGTTAATGATACTTACTTTTGATAGTCTAAATATAACCACAGTTAAATCTGGGTTTTTTAACAATTGTTACAGAGGGGAAAATTGTACATTTTGCTTAGAAACATGAATACTTTTTAAAATTTTAACTTTGCTAACGCACAGGTATCGAGATATTAATAAACGGCCATATTGAACATTGTTGACCTCATATTTTTTTCTTCACAAGGACAAAATATCATCAAATTCCCTTTCAGAAAAGAGTCCCTTCTAAAAAAAAAAAGGAGATGTAAAAAATAGTATTGTTATTATTAAAAATGAAAGAGACGACAAATGATGTCATTGTGTCTTCATTTAGTAGCCTTGCTGTATGCCCCCTAATATGAAGTATTTCTCACTTTATGACATTTAAATATGAGGGTTACAAGCAAGTCATATAAGCGAATATATGTATGTAGTACCATTGTTTGTAAGATATGTAAGTATTTATGAGGTGGTCAAATGTCATCATGTCGTTTTAACAACTGGCTATTAACGGATGAGTACAGTGTGGCTTTTGGAGTAGATGTACATGTCTATCCGGAGTAATCAGTATTAAGTACACTACATAAATGAGACAAAATCACTCATTTCCTCGCCTCAAGTCCACTTTAAGTCTTTGCTCACTAGTTTTATTAAAATCCAAGGCTCTAAGATAATGCTTGTTGTTAAAGATGATTCAAAGACTCTAAAGATCACAAAAGTACGACAATTTGTTTCGAGGAGCTATGTGAAAACTAGTATACAAGGGTTTGTTTCTTAGAATGGTTTTGAAAAAAATCCAAAAAGGAAAATCTTTTGGATCTAAATTTGGAAAAATATTTCAAAAATTAAATTTTTCAGAAACATATTTTAAAAATAAAATTTCACAATATAGATTTTTCGGAAATTTTTTCAAATTCCATAGCTATTCACTAAAGAATAAATTTTGTGGAAACAAATTTCAAAAAATCCACAGGTGTTCACCAAAAATTAAAGTTTTTTTTTCTAAAATACACACCTGTTCACAAACAAATAGGTTTAGATATTTTTCATAAATTTATATTAAGCAAATTTATAATCTGTTATTATTCATCATGAAGTTTGAACAAAATACGGGAAATTTTCCTCCATTGCAATTTTCTCCAGGGCAATTTTATATATATATAGTTTTTGTAATGATTTGTAGTCAAATTAATATCGGAAAATTGTTGGAATGTGTTCATAGAGGGGTCAAAATAAATTTGTATTCTTAAAAATTCTTTAGATGCTTATAAATAATTATAGGAAGTGCATTCTGTCTAAAAAGGACCAGGTAATGTTAAATGTGAAACAAAAATTTCACATTTAATTATTAAAATTTATTTTGGTAGCCTTCAAAGTCATCTCCATGGAATGCAATAAGCATTTGCCAACGTTTTTTCCTGTCCTCCAAACATTTTTTTTTTTTTTTTTCATTCTGTGGCATGACCTTTAGCTTCTTCTTGCAACGGATTCCACGGAGTGGCAATTTAAGCTTGGGGAACAAAAGAAAGTCATACGGAACATAACTCATATGCACGGGTTTTTCATAAAGCTGATTAACCAAAATCTTTTTCTAAGATTTTCAACGCGTCAGCATATTAAATTTCTTTCGCAACACAAAATTGAAGGCAAACTCTTTGTTCAATAATTTTATTCATTGTAAAAATCGTGGAACAATAGTGAGGTAAACTGACTTATCCATCTGTTGAAAGCAAAGATATTCAGATCGTTCTCGAACTTGGCATCATAATGAAAAACAGTGCTGCCAACTTAGAAAAAAAAATATTATTAAATCCCTTCTGCTCAGGCAATTTAAATTAACAATTCCCAGTACTTTTTTAACAGAATATATATCGGAAGACGTATATCATTTCTGCCTTTATGTTTCTTAACAACTAGAATTCCTGGCAAAATATGAAACTTCTGATACCAATAATAATAATGTATGTAGTACTAGCTATTTAAAAATAAAAATGGACAAATTAGGTCTGAATTTGCCTTTTATAGAGGGTTTAGAATATCTTACATTTTTTTAAATCACACAAGGCCTATAGTTTCAATGGTGTATGAGGTAGAATTTAGTAGAAACCCCTACAAGTATCATCGTGTTGTGAACAAGATGATCTTATCCGAGAATGGGTAAATATTTTTAAAGGAGAAGGCTAGTTTTGTTTGATTTACCGATAATAAAGTTGTACAGGAGAACTGACTTAAATAAAAAAAATATTAAATTAACTTGATATACTCTTACGTCATTTAGAAAATTAGCCACCGATGACCTAACTACCAAAATTTCTGATAAAAATATCGATACCTATTTTAATACTGGAATAAGTACGAAAATATTGGTAGTATGACGACCAGACCTGGGGCCAAGTCATACACGTGTAAGTCACAATTAAATCTCAAGTATAATCTTAGAGTTACAAACATTTCTTTATTTTTTTTCACATGTGAAGTGAGCGGATTCGTTTGATTAGAATCTTAATGTATGAAATGACATTATTATTTTGATGATTGTCCAATTTATCTGTGCACGTCTCAAGTCAAATCATGTATGAGTCCTAAAATTTCACAACTCCATATCAAGTCTTCAAAAAATAATAATAATAATTCAAATCATAAAAATTGAATCCGTATCACTTTAACTCCAACATAAGTGGAGACCGATCTATAGATCTCACACATTTATTTGTGCAAAATCTAAGATGTGTTAGTGTGAAAAGTAGTATAAAAACTTATACATCACTTTTACTAAAGAAAATTATTTATAATTTAATTTGTCAATGCCTCATGATGGCTTATGTACAAAGAAAATAAAGTTTTTAAAAAATGATAATTTATTATTTTCATGTTTACTATAATTAATAGAGGACCTATGAAGGAAGGTATTTATTTTTTTAACTCCTCTAACTGAGTTAAGGACTCTTGATCCGTCCATACATAGGTATTATTTACTGTAGGTAATGGTCCATTGTTGGAGTGAAACACAATGGAATTCCATTTTTTTCTCTCTCCTGTTCTCATCCCCAAGCACATCAACCATCAACTACTTTTAACTTCCAACTACTTCTACTATGTACTCACATCATCCTCACAAGAACAACATTTCCATAGCAGTCATAAAGTACGAGATACGTTATTTTCTTTGACCTTTGTTCGTGTATACCTATATGTACGCATATCTAAATACATAATGTAATATCCAAGTAAGTTATACATGCATAATAATATGTACATTGTTGATTGTACATGGATGATCCTTCTTCCATAGCTCTCTCTCCTCCTTAACCAAATGAAAAAGAAGGAAAGAAGGAGTTCTTACGTAAAAATATACAACCCCAATTTACGAGAAGTCCCTTCATTCACTGAAAATATGTACAGGGATTTGTACAATGTAATAAGGTCTTCCCTTCCACTCAGAAGGAACAACCAAGGAATTGGATATAATGATAATCTCTCTCTTATTACAGTTAGTATTTAAATTATCATTATCATACAAACGAGATAAGTATTTGGTAGACTTAAATAGGTGAAGATACCGTACCGACAAAGAAGATCCGAAAAGATCTGAATAAAAATATATATCTACTCACCTTTTATTACAAAGTAGTGACTAGTCTTGCACCACCTTGCATTATGTACTTCATTTTAACATGAATGAAGTCAAATGGTCAAATGAAATTAACGTTAAGTATCAAACAGAGATTTCTTAAGTATATGTATATAAAGGAACATTATTTGTGAATTTCGCCCCCATTGACGGCAATGACAGTCTCCGAGCGGGAGAGAAAGGCCGCAAACACATGTGAAATGTAGTTCCGGTCAACTTCTTCAATGCCTTATTCACGGAGGACTTCAGGTCGATAATATTGCTGTAGCAGACTTGGCAGACTTTGGAAGACTGCTACAATGCTCTTACAAAACTGTTGATACTTTTAAGTCAATATCAGCCTATCATCAAACCTTTTTTGACTTTGTCCTAGAAGCGTTGACCACTTTTTTTACATAGTAGAATGATATAAGGACTTAATTTTTACAAATTCGTCCATGAAAATGGCCTGGATGTACTCAAAAGAGTGTTTGGCACCTTCAGAGATTATTTTGTTTAGCTTGACTGTCTTACCACTCTGAGGATTATCCTTCAGCCAAGGTCCACCTTCAAGATGTATGCCAACGCGGAAGATGGTGAAGTAATTGACCCAGAGCTGTTTATCCAAGGTGTTATGGCTGTTGCAGATTAAAGTTAATGGCCAACCTTTTTATTTCGATCTTTATCCATAATTGAAGTATATTTGTTTGCAATATTTCGTTTGAAAAATAACAAAAACAGCTTTTTGTTAGTTTGCACAAAATTATGATTAAAACTATCTACATCTCTCAAAAATGTAGTTAAATGAGTGCACTAGCTTGTGTATTATCAAGCAAATAAGACAAATCTTATCATTTGGATTTATATATTTAAAATATCTCTAAATCTTCAGATATTTTGATTATGTTTTCCTACCTATCTATATGTATACATCAGTAATACCGGAATTAGAAGGGATATAGGGTCAATAGTCAATTAAGGAGTGTTGGAAGACACTTGCTCTAATCTCAAACTTGATTATACAAAATAGAAGATGTCTTTAATAATTTAGATTTTTTTAATAAAATATTATAAATTATGAAAAATATTCTGCTTTCAAAATAAAAAGATAATTTAAAAAATCTCTTATTTAATAAAGCAAAGTATTCTGTTAAAAATAAATATTATAAACAATATCTCGACAATGAAAAAGTGAACCAGTCACGGTAAAATAGCCTTGTATAGGTATTTTACTTTAAACTAAAAAGTTAGGGGTTGCACGAATATATTTACTTGATAAAACAAGGATTTCCAAATTTATTTTCTAAAAAAAATTTAATTCAAATTTAAAAAAGAAACGAAGAAAAATGCCCCCTAACGATAAAACTAGCCCTGCATAGTGTCGTTGTCTTAATCTACTTTTTGAAAAATATTAACAATAACAATTTGGGGGATTATGATGTCATCAATGTGTGAAGTTATTCCAAAAATTTCGCTCCACAGTCCATAATCACTTAGAAATGCGTTCCGACTCCCTGGTGTTCATGTATACCTTGAATAATCTAGCAAATAAAGTTTGTTGAGTACATAGCAAACTAGAGAACTAAGAAATGGAAAACTGTTGGCTTTATATTAGGGGTTTGACGATTAAAACCATGCAAATATATAACATTTGAGGCTGATAGGGATTATTTGGCTAAAAAATCTTAGTTTTTATATCTAGCTCAATTTAGAATTTGATGGATTGATATCAAATCTGTAATTAGTTTTTTCGAATCAAATCTGTTTTATTTTTTTTTTAAATATTCGATTGAACTTTTTATAATATTTTTAAAGTTTTTATTAGAGGCTTGGAGCAACTTTTGAGTAATAAAAAATTATTAACCCACATGGAAAAAGATTAATTTACTGGTCAAATGAATTTTAATTACTAATAATTTTATATGATATAACCTAATCCTGAGAAAATGGGGGTTGAAGGTAAATAATTAGCTACTTATTTTTAAAAATTTGTTAGGAAAGAAATAATACCTCCACTTTTTCTTTTTGATACTTATTGTTTGTTTTTCCAAATCCATGGTTGAGTTAAAATAGTTCCACAAAATCATTTCTCCTTTCTTTTTGTCAAAATATCAATTATGACCCATGTATCAAATGACAAATATAAGTTAAAAGTATTGTTTGTTGCTATTCTATTGAGTCTTTGAAAATATAACGGCTTAGTATAAAAAATAAATGATTGAATATCTTTTAAGTAGCATTTTAAGCAGAACATCCAGAAATGAGAACGTCATTGTGTTTATATCTACGATCCATTCTTAGGTGTAGCATGATAATTATACTTTTGTGTAACTTTATTTCTTTTACAAGTAGATAATATTGAAACATCCCTTTTTTTTGATTAAGTAAAAATGCAAAGATTCTCAAAAACGATTATAATAAATCAATGATTTATTATGCTCTTGTAGCGTATAATGCATTCAGTCGGCGGTGGGAAAGAAGGCACAACTTGGGGTTTGATTAATTCCCTTCCTCTCATTCATATAAATTCATTCAAACAACCAAACAAGTATCCTCAAGTTAAGGAGTAGCGTAATTACATATAAAGGAGCTCATGAGTGTAGTCATTTTCAACTTTCATAATGAGCTATCAAGGTCATAGCATTTCGTTAATTATCCCAATTGCCAGGTTTTAACACGTTCACACTTTTCCGTTCATTTGTTAATTTACTTCTGATCATTTATCAATTATAGTTCTATATTTTTAAAGTGAAATAACGACCACAAGAGCAAATTTAGTTCAAATATACTTGGTTCATAAGAAACTTTTGTCG